>NW_026927375.1:0-29903 GCF_032062105.1 Saccostrea cuccullata | reverse complement strand
TCACTTGTCGGATGATCTGTTTGTACAATCAAACAATAAATTGTTAATTTGTTATTCAGAGATACGTCTAATGGCAATTATTTTTATTGTTCATTGATATTGACGTTATAACATGTACATTATTGTCTTAGAGAACACTCTCCTATGCAGCAGGAAAACATATAATTATTAATAATACATTTTATATTCACATAAAAAAATGTATGATACGAGTAATATTAATTATATTGTACTTCAGTATGTTTCTTGTGAAATGTTATTGAACACTGAGGATGATGAATGTGTTCATTTACATCCATAAGATAGGTCTTTGGTACCGTCCTGTTTTCTAACCTATCATGTTTTCACTCATTTTAAATCGGCTATAGAAACCCTGCAGGCAATGTTTAAACTGGAAAAAAAGTTTTATTAATGTATCCGACCTATTATCTATACAAGGGCATTTTTTTCTGATATCATTTTAAAGCATTTTAGAATAGAAAATGATCAACCAAGAGATTTTTAAAAAATATTTTCTAAACAGTAATTAATTTTTGAAGATTACATTGCAGTTTATGGAAACAAGTAATTTTTTTTTAAAATAAAAAAATACAAATATCAATAAATACTGTGATGGGAAGAAGTATTTGAGTAGTATCAATAGAGAAACGATTAAAAACTATCGTGATATTCAGGTCATAAATTATAGGGCATCTTTCAAATCTATACGAAAACATGAAAACAATGTCTAAATATATTGAGTATTCAGATCAAACAAATCTGTTATAAATTCAATTTTACTGAATCTGAAGCTAATATGGGTCGGATATCCTAAGTTAACAAAACTGAATTTTAAGCTGAGCAAAATAATAAGAACAGTAGTTAATTAAAATCATCGGTTGCCAGAATATTTGAATATTGATTATCAATTCTACTGGATAAATTTCATAATACTATGGTTTCATCAATAATCGTTGAGCACCAATTTTCGAGGAATTCGTTGTTGAGCAGATCCAAGAAATTGATGGCATCGACAATTGATGACATTACAGTACACAATGTACTAGTATCTTACTACTGATTTACGACAATAGTAATAATTTTGAATCTTTCTTCCAAAACGATGATTAAAAACTCTTAATGTTATCTCAAAAGACAATGGATTTGATATTTACCACGAGACTCGAACGTTAATTCATCAAATATAAAATCAGCAAACCAGGAAAAAATCAATTAACTTTTTCCAATAGCCTTTATTTTGTTAGGTTTTTTTTTGTAATGAATTCCGCGTTCATGTAGTTAATACTGTAGTTAATACTGCAATTACAAATATTAGAAATTCCTAGCAAACAATTAAACACGATTAAACATGCACTTCATTGATGTTGAATGCACTTCAGTTTATAGGTATAACAATTTACTGAGGCAGTGTTATACTTGATACTTGCATGTTTGATATATTAAAATCTATGTAACAAAATGAAAATTATTGAGAATATTTTTATATTTAATATGATACATATGGAAATAACGAACTGTATTCAAGATAAAGTTTATAAAACTATACAAAATACAACATGTAGGAGCAGAGCAAATACGGACCTCTAACACATTAGAGGTGGAATCAGGTGCCATAGAGGAGTAAGCATCCCCTGCCGACCCGTCACACCCGCAGTGTGCTCCTTGTCATGATCGGGAAACGGAAAAAATCCATCGTCAATTCAGTGCATAAATAATGGACTTACAATTAGTATGAAAGTCAGCAGCATTTGACTCAATGATAAATTGAATTAGCTGACAAGGTCATTGTATCGACCATAAAATTTACGAAATGAAATGACTTTAAATGAGACTGCTGAAATTCTTGGTTTATCAACTTGTTTGTCAATAATTTACCTCGTTTTAGATATTGTTCATACGTAGACCATGCTCTTGCGTCTCGAATCAACTGAGATATATAAATTCTGTATGCAAGTGATGAAGGTATATTGCTGCATAAGTAACGGAGGTTGACGATAGAATATATCATTATGTGTTATATCCAGATAATGCGTTTATTTAAAAAAAATCATTTCTGCAAGTAAAGAGACACTCTCAGTATGTTGATAATGGATTTTGACTCAATTATGCATGATTTTTTTCTTAATTGAGCCTTTTGATTTGGCACAATTTACAATTACTTTAAAATCGCTAAAATTCAAAAATCTTCCTCTGTTTTTATCTCTAATCTCCAGTTGTTCTTTCTTTTTAAGGGGGCCGACTATAGTTTTTTTGTGTGAAAACTACAATAGCGAAACTCTTCATTTTTAGGTAATATATAACTTACATTAACTTCAGTGTACATGCAAAGTTTGGAGGAAATCTACCGTCCAGGTATTTTTGAGGGAGCGTCTCAAAATACAGGTACATTTACCATAGAATTATATAGGAAAATGCCAATTTTTAGCACTCTAAAGCAAATTATACAAATACTACAATAGACATTTTGTTCAAACTATGATATTTGATGACTAATACTATATTATACAATATATGTAAGAAACACAAAATTCTACCCTTTTGTTACCAGAGGGGGCATCTCAAAATGCAAAAAAAAATTAGCAAATTTTACTACTTTTATAGAGTATTACAAAATATGACGTACACAATGGATTCAAATGAAAACATAATAAAAATATTGGAGATCTTCTCAAATTTCTATGTTTTAAATTTCAAGAGCGTATGTTTATTACTTTTTCTTTAATAATATTTTTATTACCCCTTTCTTTAAGAGCTACAGTTTATCATAACGTCAAAAACGCACTGCAACGACGTCAACCTACCTATCAATTGCAAAATCGGTTAAAAAATCAGATATCAAATTGTAATTACATTTTTATACCTATAATTTTTTTATTTTGTTTAATTTTAATAATTAAGCGAAAAAAGTTGCATTAAAACATCAAATACGCTTCATTTTACTATGATGCGCGAAATATTGCGCAATGGAAACTATAGTCGGCCCCCTTAAGAAAAAAATCAGCCTATACATTCAATCATCTATTGGTAAATCGAATTCAAATTCAAATTGACCTCAAATTTTGTACTCGTTCGAAATGTATTTTTGTGAAGTTATGAAAGGGATAACATTTTTTTTATTTATGTATATGAATTATTTATAGTCATTCCCAGTAACGAATCTTTAAATAATTAGAACTCAAATAAATTAATGATCGTCATTATGGACACAGATTTGATAACAGATTGATTGTTTAGATGGACGTAAACTGTACTTTGAAGAGACAATTTCTTTGCAAAACCAAGATCTTTCAATGTTCTGTGGCAATGAGTGCCGTGTTAAGGTCTAATTGAAACATATGGAGATAACGAACAATATTCAAGATCAGAAGTCCTTTAAACAATACAAAAAAGGAACAGAGCACCAAAACATCCGAGGTGGGATCAAGAAGCCCTCATAGGAACAGACCTTCAAAACATCGGAGGTGGGATCAAGAAGCCCTCATAGGAACAGACCTTCAAAACATCGGAGGTGGGATCGAGAAGCCCTCATAGGAACAGACCTTCAAAACATCCGAGGTGGGATCAAGAAGCCCTCATAGGAACAGACCTTTAAAACATCCGAGGTGGGATCAAGAAGCCCTCATAGGAACAGACCTTTAAAACATCCGAGGTGGGATCAAGAAGCCCTCATAGGAACAGACCTTCAAAACATCCGAGGTGGGATCAAGAAGCCCTCATAGGAACAGACCTACAAAACATCGGAGGTGGGATCAAGAAGCCCTCATAGGAACAGACCTACAAAACATCGGAGGTGGGATCAAGAAGCCCTCATAGGAACAGACCTTTAAAACATCGGAGGTGGGATCAAGAAGCCCTCATAGGAACAGACCTTTAAAACATCGGAGGTGGGGTCATGAAGTCCTCATAGGAACAGACCTTCGAAACATCGGAGGTGGGATCGCGGAGCCCGCGCATCAATATCTAATGACATCTCTACTTTTATCTAGAAAAAAACTCAAAGTCCATTTTTACAAAACGCGATTACAGCAAGCTTGGACCTCAAAAATAAAAGGGGTTGGATCAGATCGAATAGGTGTGAGGATATTTTACCGACTGGTCACAACCGCACTGTGCTTATTGTCATTCTCTTGAAATAATGGAAAATTTGTAGACAATTATGTAGGTAAAGCGTGTCAAAACAGGGTTTTCTACGAAATCGTACTCGTTCTCCCTTGAACTTCTACTAAATTTTTTCGCAGTTGGCCATTCATGTTTTGGAATATGATCCTGTACATGTGCATTAAGGTTTCGGAATTTCGTTTTTCAGCCACGTGGTAACTCTTTTTATATTTTATGTAGCCAAGAGGTTTCAAAAATTATTTGTTTATGTTATTGTTAGGTTTCAATAGATATGCAAAAAAGGTTTCAGAAATTAAATTACCACTCCGAGTCGCAAATGGGGTTAAAAAGTCATTCTAAATCATTATCTTATTTCAATCGCAAGTACACTGCCTTTGACCTGGCAATCATAAGATAGGATATAATACGTAACAAACATGTTGTCAGCTTACAGGAAAATACTTGTTTACACAGTTCTAATTTCTATAGGTACATTTCTCTCTCTCTCTCTCTCTCTCTCTCTCTCTCTCTCTCTCTCTCTCTCTCTCTCTCTCTCTCTCTCTCTCTCAATATTTCAATATAAACTATATTTAGATGAGGGATGTCCACCAGGGTGGCAGCTATTCAAGAACTCCTGCTATCATGTGTCATTAGAGGAGGAATCGTGGATGGATGGGATGGTAATATGCCTTTTATTGTTCAGGTTATGTCTTTATTGTGGAAAGACTTGATCTTGATACTTAACGAATAAATTTCTTCTTTACATAATGCTCAGGCAATTTATATCTTTTTCTTTTAATTATCTATGACAGAAAATGTGTGAAATACATGGTGGTACTTTGGTTCAAATAGAGACAGCAGAAGAAGATGAATTTATAGCTCAACAAATGCGTATACATTCAAGTGAGTTCTATTGTGAGTCTATACACTCAAAATGTATAAAAATGATTCAGTTTCACTATCAATTGTGTTTGTGGGCAGTGACTTCAACTCTTGAAATGACTTTGAAAATATAATTCTAGAAGAGTGAGCCGACTCTTTAGCTTATGAAAAATTATGATGTCAGAACAGAAATTATAACATCTCGTGAGACCGAGAAAATAAGATTAGTCATTTTCACGAGATAATAAGTCGTTTTCAAGTAATGTTATCTCACGAAAACGAGATATTATTTCTTTTTCATGAGATAATTTTTCCGTTCAGATTCGTCAATAAAAAATAGATTTGTTAACCTTCATGCAGTTCGTGATCAAGCTCTAGAGAACAATAATTACGCAACCAGTCATCATTTCTTCTCAATAAAACTTCACGGGTTTTCAATATCTTAATGATGGATTAATTATTTTATTTCGACTATCATTGTCTGATATTACTACAATGAAAGGTACATTTTCGAAAGATCACTGCTATTCCCTGTTAATTATCAAAATCATATCTATGATGCGCTAGTGTTCATTCTACTTTCAAAACAGATATAATTTTAATGAGATTGACAGATATTAACGTATAATTTTTCTCCTTCGAAATTCATTTTCGATTCTTAGCGAGACCTTAAATTAAAAAAAATGGTAACTGTTCCTTCGTCAAATAATTGACAGGAAAAAACTGAGGTAAGGGTCTTTATATGAAAAAGTTCAACACGCTAAACGGCCCACTACATCGGTATATATATATTTATGGTGGCTGGCATACATCTGCAGAATTTTGTTGGAACGTTTTTAAGCTTCAACTAACAATTGATATTATCCAACTGTACACATACTGCTTTGTAGATGCGGAGATCTAAAATATTGTTTTTGCTTCGTTGCTAAACCTTTTTTTCATTATCAAACACATTGAATAAGTAAACAGACCATTTGAATATTTCCGCTAGTACTGTAATATTATTACAAAAATACAAATCAGCAAGTAGCGAATAAGAAAAAATTGATTTTTTTTAAATTTGTAATAAAATTCAAAATCAGATTTTAGGTGACCACGACTTATATGTATTAATTTCTTCCTCTTTAGTCAGAAATACATGGCTCGGGGGCTCTGACTGGGCAGTTGAAGGTTCGTGGGTTTGGGAACCAGATGGTAAAATACTACAGTACTCCAACTTTGCGCCAGGTAAACCGAACAACTTTTTCGGTGAAAATTGTTTGGATAAGGAGCAGAGTCTATATTACCAATGGAATGATGAGGACTGCGACACCGATGCTTATTATATTTGCGAGAAGCAGTGAGTTGAGTATACATGTATTTACTTGAATACTGATAATTAGCGGAAATCAATACATATATAATCGATGATTATGACGGTTCATGTATTTAAGGAATCACTGTCTAGTTTTTTAGATATGCCGGGGTATCAACGATAGTAAGAACGTGAATAATTTGTAATGAATTTTTTAAGCTGATGATACGGTCTTAACGTCTGATTCTGCTTCTGATTTACAAAAGTCACTTGAAGTGTTTGCTTCAAATACTGTGATTTATGGAAACTCCGTGTTAACATAGCCAAAACAAAAGTCCTTATTGTTTCTAAAGGTCGAATGATAAAACGTAATTTTTTATATAATCATGATAATGATGTGGCTATCGAAAATGTGAAAGGATTTTGTTACTTGGGTTTATTCCTGTCAAGAAGTGGAAAGTTTAATAATGCAAAAAAAATTAACAGAATAAACTTCAAAAGCAGGAGTCTTACGTAAAATTCGATATTTTAATTTATCAATTAATTGTCAGCTAAAGACTTACGAGTATTTAATAAAGTCATCAACCCAATTTTACTTTATTCTTGGGAAGTTTGGGGATATGAAAATTTAGACATAACAGAAAAAGTACACTTAAAATTTCTGAAATTTATGCTTAATTTTAAATCTAGTACCCCAAATTGCATAGTGTATGGAGAAACAGGTAGATATCCACTGTCAATATTAATAAAATTAAAAAATGGTTATGTACTGGGCATAAATTTTAACAGCCGATGGAAGTAAGCTCACAAATGTTATTTATTCATATTTTAATAGATGTTATATTGATGGATCTTTTGAATATCCATGAATAATATGTGTACAAGATGTACTTAATTTTGGTGGATTGCCCTATATATGGACAAGTCAGACATTTCGTAGCTTTAACTGGCTTAAGTCAATCATTAAAGATATCCTAAAATGTCAATCTGAACAAGAATGGAGAAGCATTGTTAATAGTTCATCCAAGTGTATTAATTATAGAATTTTTAAAACAAACTTTGGTTTAGAAAATTATCTGCTGAATTTACCAAAAAAAATTAGGAGTTACACTTACAAAACTGCGAATTGTAATCACCATTTGCTAATTGAAAAGGGTAGATGGCATAATATTGATAGAAATTTAAGAATATATACCATTTGTGATTGTAAAACTGTTGGTGATGAATATCATTATGTTATGGAATGCAAGTACTTTTCGAATGACAGAAAAATATTTCTCCAAAATAGATATTGTAAAAATCCTAACACTTTCAAATCTAATGAACTAATGAACAGTAATAATGTAGAAATACAAAAATCATTGTCAAAATTTATCAAGAAAATTTTCAAAATTGTCAGTCCTTCTTGAATCCTCCGTGTGTTTTATATATAACTGACTATATGTTTTCCTCACTCCTTTCTTTTTCTTTATATACTTCTCTATCTCTTGACCCTTGACTGTAATTTTTGTTTGTATATATGTACCTCTTGTACCAGTAATCTGGTTTTGGGCGAATAAAGAATTGGGTTATAATATGTTCCTATAGTGTGATTACAAAATTACAAATGCAATCATTCTCAACCGACTTACCTTGTTCCTTTTGCAGAAACGTCATTGGAAATCTTATCGGGTGAATATGGATTTCTCTGCTTTACCTCAATAAATGAAACGTTTATCCTGTGTTGCTTGTTGCTTAGTTTCCATTTTAATTGTAAATACACTATATTTAGAATACAGGAGAACTATCAAAGTATCATAGACTTATGTCATAGTGTCCTCAACTTATAAAAAGTATCAGCTCTTAATTTCAAATTATCATGACATAGTGTCAAATAATCGTCATTTAATAAAAAGGTAAAAGCATATTAATTTCTAAAGACAAAGTATTATCATATAATTAAAAGTACATTCTAAAGTTAGGAATGAGTAATGATAAAATAAAATAAAACATTGGTGGAAAATTAGATACAAACAATTGGTTCTAAATGCAAGAAAATTGTAACCTTTTACGGCTTGTTAATGATAATACTGGTACAATGTGGTTATCTATTACTAACATTAGAGTGGTTACAATTGTAAATCCTTCCGATTAATGACCTCGAACCTCAACTCACCAAACAATTACAAACATAAAAGGAAATTCAAAATGCATTTAACTTTTTATTTCTTTATTTGTTATGCAAACAGTACTAATTTTTTGTAATGATTTTTATGTTAACCCAGTTGATATTGCAAATATTTACTGCGCAGATTCATAGCAACACTTGGTAACGATTGAAATACATGGATGCTTCAGCTTATTGGTTAACTCAGAAAATCCTAAGACTCGGTCTATATTTAATATAAAATACACATGTACATGAACAATTGTTGTGAGAATTGAAGACATTTCATGTACATTAAATATCATTCAAGACGTAGCTAATTCAATCCTAAATGAAAAAAACTTTTCTGCAAAGGACAATCAGAGAGATGAAAATACATCATTATATCAGGTGGATATCCAGAATTGATTTAAAACTGACTTGTAATACATTTTTCGTTAGTTTAACTGGAGGCAGCAAGTCCAAGCAGAGAAGCAGATGCTATCAAAATAATAAATGAAAATATCCAAAACATGAAGAAATCTACCGCTGATGTAACATCAGTCCAGAAAACAGACTCATTTTGTTTATTATTTATATTCATTGTGTCCTTCGTATTTTTAACATCCATCTCTACTTCGTTGTTACTTATACTGTCCATTTTGTTCGGATAAATAAACCGAACTGAATTGTTTCGAGACCGACAATTTAATTTCCAAGAAAGCACTGTCAATTTCTGTAGCCAAAAAGGTATTTCTCTATCCTGGCCCCTTTCATGAATTCTTAAAGAGATTGCCGTTATAATAAGTATCAAAGTTCCTAATGCCAAAATAAGTATAATATACATTTCCAGATATGACGTAGAATATGACGTAGGCGGAAGTATACTAGTCACCACTGTCATGAATATAGAT
Source organism: Saccostrea cuccullata (assembly GCF_032062105.1). Taxonomy (NCBI): domain Eukaryota; kingdom Metazoa; phylum Mollusca; class Bivalvia; order Ostreida; family Ostreidae; genus Saccostrea; species Saccostrea cuccullata. Next base: position 20,590 of record NW_026927375.1, on the reverse strand, counting down.
AACGCCAACATAACAGCAACAGAGTATGATATTTTCTCCCCGCTATCGTTAGGGATTATGAAAGTAAACACATCTAGAACTATAAGAAAAAACATAGGAATCATTATATTGAGAACGAAGACTTTTGGTTTTCTTTTTAACATTAATTCAAACGTTATCAAGGACTGGTTATCATCTACTCTGACATCAGCTTTTGGACTCGATAATGTCCATTGCCCATCATTTATATCTTCATCTATTTGCATGCCGTTTGTCCCTATTGTAAGTGACACTGAGGATGCATCACTGTTCCAGGCTACCATCGTTATCTGGCACTTCTGTCGGTCAAAGGGAAAATAGGTGACGTCAATCCTACATTTAGTCTGAAATACTTTATATGGCATCCAAATAACATCTCCTGTACTAAACACCCGCACAGTCATAAAACTTCCACCCAAGTTTGTAAAGTCAGTCAGGCCATTGAAAACTTGTAAATCCGGCTTCCAGATCAGATCTTGAGGAAGATCAAAATACATTGCTTCCCCATATGATGACGGGGTCCAAGAGAGGAATTCGTCCCGCCATTTTATAATTAGAGTACCGACAGATCCCATTTGCTGCTTAGCTTCGTCTATCCCAAGAAGGCCCGTCAACAGAAGGTCTACTGATACCTGTGTAGGTACACTCTGGTTCACAACCGGACGTATGTTATTGTTGTATCCACTGGTTGTAAAGAGGTAGGTATATAGATTCCTCATGTCTGTCCCCGACTGTCCTGATACACGTCCAATAATTGTGTAAAATATCCCAAGCATGATCAAATCTGAAGCCTTCATGTTCTCTTATTTAACAGCTAGTATTGACAAATCCTCTGTATTTCAATCATTGAAAAAAACGTGCAGAATCCATCGATTGTGTATTTAGATGATTGGTATACACAACAGTGCAATTTGTCAACATTTTACGTTGAAAAAGAATGACCATTTTGTCCACTGCTCGCTACGTTAATTATTCATCAGTGTACATATTCTGAACCGAGGGTCACATCAGAAAGTACTGATTTTCTGTATAGACAGATTATGATTTTGTTACACATTGTATCATTCACTACATTTCTCATTTCCTCCAGGCAATTCAATGTTATGGAATTTAAAGATGTGAATCCAGGTATAACGAAATAATTTTGAATTGATTCAAGGGAAACAAAATTTATGTGTCTGAAGGTTTTTAATATTCTACACCTTTGCTTTAAAGTGGCACAGTGACGCACAAAGGGGAAAATTGACAAATGTAGAATTTTCGCATGACCTCTGTAAATTTTGTTCAATTCCTTAAAGTATTAGGTTTCAGAAAATTACAGGTTTCAGAACCTAAAAATTAAATTTTTATGGGGAAAAATAAAAGTAAAAATAATTTCTGTCTGCCCCAGAACGAAAATATTGCAAAATACCCTGGTACTTCTTCCTCCCTATCTTACGCGTGCGCAGAAAAGTGTTTAATAAGTTTCCATAGTTACCATGGTCTCAGGTATCCACGAATGAATATAAGTAGACCAAAAAATTTGATGTAATCTTTTTAAAAAGTTGTAAGAAGATATTTCTCACCTTTGCATGCTTCAGTTGAATTTTGTTTACAAGTTTGAGCTAAAAATAAGAGTAGCGTGACCTTGACATATACGAAACAACGAAACGGTTAATACAACCTTTGTTTTTCCGGCACTTATATTGTGGAGTCAATTCTTGCAGTTGAATTGTCATATCTTCGCTATATACTCATAATTATCGTAAGTCTTTCTCTGTATGCTACAGAATCTTAAAATTAAGATATGATTTTGACTCACTGTGCCGCTTTAAGGGGGATGTACGGCCACCTTTAGTGCAGTGAGAACAAAATGTATACATTACTTCAAATGGCTAAAAAACATTATATTTTGATCAAATTTTAAGTCTTTATGATAAAGATACAATAAATATGCATAACTGAATTCATGTTGTGCATAAATAATCTATACTTTTGCAGAAAAATGCTTTTGATATGCTCCTTAGAACTGTGCAGCTACAGAAATCAGCAAAGCCTTAAAAAATCCAAAAAAATATGCAAACTGTGCAGCAATGTTCTCTCTACAACCATTTGTTGAGAAAATGTCTAAATTTTGCACTTTTATATGATAATTTCAAGTTCAAAACAATGTATCGTTGTCTTCAAAAAGAGTGTAAATAACCATAAAAGTAGTTCATGGATAATAGCACGTGGTCTATTTTTAGCACAGAATTTTGTTTTCCAGACCTCTTCGTAATATGGAGGGACATAACAATCTTTAAATGTAGAAGAGAATTACAGTTGCAAAATATTTCAAATAAAATGAACACTTTTAAAAGAGGAAATGTGTTATAGTGTTTCTTGAAGTAATTTATTTAGTATTTTTATCGAACAGTTGTTAAATAGTGTACGTATTGATATAAACAAAAATCTAAAACTCTGATTCAAGTAAAGGAAAAATGAGCACCATCAAACTTAAAAATTGAGAGTTTGTAAGTTTGCCACAGATAACTTATAATATCTATTAAAATTTTAGTTATCACTATTGAAACACATAGAAATTAAACACATAAAATCGATATGAATGACCTTGTTTTTAGTACCTACTAGTACGAGGGGAGATGATCAAAAAGTTCGCCAACTATCTCAATACATGTGTATCTGCAAAACCACAATTCAGATTAGAAACAAATTTAGTGCACACATAGCCAGACACAAATTCTATAAATAGCATATGCTGAATAAAGTTTTGCTCACAATGTGAAAATGACGTCATTATGCAGGTACTTGTGACGAAAAATGGTTGTCTCAGTGGAACTCGTTCAACAAACGACTAAAATATTTATGGTATATCTTAAAAATGCCTTTGAAGTACCGTATAAGAATTTGTTCACAGTTTATTAAGACAAATGACTTCCTATAAATTCAATCAGTGATTGGATAGATCGTTTTAGTGACGGAAGGCAAATGGTTAAATATGATATTTGATATGTTATCTTGGGATGTGTTTTAATTAAGCAATATGTTATGAAAGACTTCCAATTTACACTTTGAAAAATACTCGAATATTTCAACAATAAGATAACTATCAAATACCTAAGATACCGTTTACTTTTTGATCCCCCTCGTATACTCTGTCAAATAAACATTTACAATTTTCATTACAGCGGAGCAACATTTGAAAAGGAATGGGGAATCATTAGATTAGAAGATTTAATGAATAAAAAACTATTTTCTATTTGCCCATTTTGTCAAAATTACAATTTTACGGAGTAACAAAAAAAAAAAAAACAACATAACGAAATATTTTATACCATCTTAAAAATGACGTTTGGTGGTCCTCCCAACTCAGGGAAAAATTATTGGGTCGGTATTTATAGGTCAGAAAAAAAATCCTTAAAATTTAAACATATTTGTTAACAGAAGAAAAAAAAATATCGTGTGATGGGATGTAAAAAAGTCGGGCCATTTCTAGATATACAGTAGATCGGGAGAGAGGGCAACCAAATATTTTTTATAACAAATGGTCTTATAAGGCTAGTACATGTTCTATCACATACTTAAGTAATGCAAACTTTTTTAATCTTTGGCACTATTTAGAAAAACATAGGATTTTCGGGGGGGGGGGGGGGGGGGTTAGCTTCTCACTTTTTTTGCGATGATAGACATAGCATATGCAATGAACCTTTCTTTGCAAACATTGTGCTTGTTTCTAAATTTCAAAGAAACAAATCAATATATTTTATCAAGCTTCGTATATTCAATGAGCGAGAGCTTACAACGTTGTCAACTTAATGAGATATGCTGCGTTTTTATGTCCAAACATTACTCCATACAATGTGTGGGTCATTGTAAGAAATGTGGCTATTTATGTGAGGTGCCTGAAGGAAATCTTATAACTGCCTATTGTTTCTTTCTAACTGCTAAACAAAATAGACATGTGTACCAACTTTTCGAATGTAAGACATGTAATTAATATTTGTTATTCATGCGCTGCATATTGTTTAACATTTTCAAATTAAATGCCAAGCATCCTCCTTGCAGTGCCCCATTTGAAAATAACTTCTATCGCCAAAGAAAAAAGACCCGACGTAAACTCATATGTTTAGGACATTTTTTATCTTTTTTCTTGAGTTTTAAAGAAACCAACAAATTATCAAGACTTGTTCCATGAAAAATTAAATATAATCATGGTAATAAACGCATCTATCCACAGCAGATATATGCACATGCCAAACACGTGCTCAGTGTAATGATATTAACAAGGAAATTCGAGCTTTAAACAGAACAGTTTTTCCCGATTTGCTGGAGTGGGGTTAAAATCGCGTTTATTCATTTATCAGACGATGCGATGCAACAAACAAAAGTAGCAAGTAATATAACCTAATGATAATTACTTAGTAATTTCGTGTCTTGATGTTATTATTGTCGCATTTATTCTAAAATCAATGTTATTCGAACTCAGTGTGACAGAGGAATGGCGGACGAAATAAACACATGGCCTCAGGAAGACACCCATATGAAAAATCAAATTTTCAAGAATTATGGATAATGACAAGGAAAAAGCGAAACAAATGGTTGTAGCCATATTATCAATGAATCAAACTAACACCATTTTCAGTGCATTTTTCATCTCGTGAATGCTGTAGCTGCGCAGTTCTAACATGATTAATTCCCTCCTAATTAAAACAAAATAAACTTAATTATTTATTAATTTTGGTCTCTAACAGTAGGTAATAAGTGCATTAGCACTTTGAGTAACTTTGGGCTAGTTTAGTACAGTATTAAGCGTATTCTTGGTATTTCTTATTTTACACCAGACTAGATCCAATATGGCTTGTACATCCCCCTTAATCATTCAGGGTAATTTATAGAACATCTCAATATTTAAAGCGGCACAGTGAGTCAAAATCATATCTTAATTTTAAGATTCTGTAGCATACAGAGAAAGACTTACGAAAATTATGAAAATTATGACAACGGGTAACACAACGGTAATGTCACATGCGTGGAAATTATGCGCGTACGGTTCACCGTAGAATTCTCAAAACGTCAGTTGCGCGTTTGAAAGAACGGGAATAACCTTTACGTCAATAAAAGCTTGCGTCCGATGTAGCTTACTTGAAAACAACAAACGACAGAAGAAACATGCTTGCAAGTCCAGATATAATAAAACTTTGGATAATAAAGGACTCGTAGAGTATCAAATAAACAATAAAAAGGTCAGTAAATCTTTTCGAAGTAGCGGGGAGTTTGAAAGCTTTCTAAACGTAAACGATTTTTTGCTGACATACTAAATCAAGAAGACATTCAGTATAATAAGATAAATGGTGCCTGTTTTGGAGGGTAACAGTTGAAATTGACACCCCTCGGAAAACCATTGTCAACCACCGCTGACGCGTCGGTTGACAATGGTTTTCCTTGGGGTGTCAATTTCAACTGTTACCCTCCAAAACAGGCACCATTTATATAATATCAGTGGGAGGGTATATAGTGATCGGGACGTCCGTCCGTCCATCTGTTACTCTTTGGGTTATCCATCTGTTATCCGCAACTTCTCTTATGTATAAAAAGATGAGTTTGTGAAACAGCTATGCCCCTATATGGCAATATAGCGAAGATTTAACTTTTTTAAAAGCAAATCAAATATGTTGGTACCCAAAGTAGGGTCTTCTCACAAGAAATACGAGCGTACAATTGCAAAATAGGAAAGCCCTAGCAGCTTTGGTTCAAAATTAATGGCTAAAGATAAGTGTTTGATTGATTGTATACTGTTTAACGTCCCTCTCCAGAATATTTCACTGATATGGAGACGTCACCATTGCCGGTGAAGGGCTGCAAATTTAGGCCTTTGCTCGGCACTTATGGCCTTTGAGCAGGGTGGGATCTTTATCGTGCCACACCTGCTGTGACACGGGGTCTCGGTTTATATGGTCTCATCCGATGGACCACCCCATTTAGTCGCCTTTTACGACAAGCAAGGGGGAACTTAAGACCTATTCAAACCCGGATCCCCACGGGATGAAAAGTTTTTGAAAGGTAGGTTAAACTCAAAGGTCAAAGGGTCAAAGTTAATGGTTTCTTAAGAAAGGTTTAATGTAACAATGATTACATTTGTGAAGTATGAGAGTACTAGTACCTACCGTTTAAAAGTTTAAGCAAAAGTAAATTAAAAATTTGGCATTTTTTAGTAAAATGGGACAAACTCCAAGGTAAAGGTCAAAAGGTCAAATTTGGTGATACCCAAGGTAAGGTCTTGTCACAAGGAATATACACATATTAAATATGAAAGGCATAGCTATAATAAATAAAAAGTTATGGTCGAGGTTAAAGTTTTTGCGGAGAAACAGACCGCCAGATAGACAAACAGACATACAGACGGACACGATGAAACTATATACCCCCGAATCTTCGATTACAGGCCAGGGACATAAAAAGAAATGGTCTTCAATTAAATTTTCATATTATGATGCAGTATAAAGAAGTCGTTACAAAAATGAAAATGTTTGTTCTAATTTTCGTATTAAATTCTCTGAAAAATATACTCAGAATTGGGTAAAAGGGAGGAGTAAAACAAGAAATGAATACTGTGTGCTAAATCAAAAGGTTATGTCTACATGTGTAGTTTTTGCATTAGAATGTGTATTTTACACCAGCCCATAGCTTTACAGAGCATGTTTAGGTGTTATACCCACCCACCCCCTTATTTATTTAGGAGGAAGTCGATTATCAACAAAAGCAACCAAAAAAAAAACAAAACAAAAAAAACTACCCTACCTTTATTTTTCTAAAAGGAGGGACTAAAAATAAGCTTAAAATAATCTACTATTCTACTAATTTTCAACTGTTACTTTGCCACAATACTTTCAAGTATACCCCCACCAACATTTTAAGTATGCTTTAATCATGGCGAAGTAAATTATGATATGATAGAACTATTGTAACCTGATTGTTGCATGGTTTGATTTCTAAAAACAAGTGGAATATCATTCTTTAAGCAAACACTATAAAGAGGAATATTAAAAAACAAGATGTGTTTGTGAAACACTGATGCCCCCGTTTTGCAACATAGTTAAGATTAGTCTTTTCTTAGATTCAAAGTTAATATATTGGTACCCAAAGTAAGGTCTCCTCACTGGAAATACAATTGTAAAACATGAAAGCCTTATCACCATGTTCCCAAGTTATGGTCAGGCTAAATTTTTTCATAAGAACGTAAAACTCCAAGAAGATCAAGGTCATGCAGAAGGTCAAGGCTATTGGTATTGAATGAAAGGTCTTGTTACAAGAATTACATATGTGAAGAATGAAAGCCCTAGACCTTCATCTTCAAAAGTTATTGCCAAGGTTAATGTTTTTCCATAAGTCCGGAAATCTCCAAAGTCAAGGTCAAAAGGTCAAGGTTATTGGTATCTAATAAATACTCTTGCTTCAAAGAATACATATTTGAAGTATGGAAGCTCTAGTCCTAACCGTTCAAAAGTTATGGCCAAGGTTAAGATTTTTTAAAAGTAGGTCAAACTTAAGGTAAAGGTCAAAAGGTCAAATGTCTCGATATCAAATGAAAGGTCTTGTCACAAGGATTAAATATGTAAAGTATGAAAACACTAACCCTAACCCTTTAAACGTTATGATCTTGGTTTGCTTTTTAAAAGTAGATCTTACTCCAAGGTCAAGGTCAAAATTCAAAGCTCTTGGTATCCAATGAAGCGTCTTCTTACAAGAATTAAATATAGGAAGCATGAAAGCTCTAGCCCTTACCGTTCAGAAGTTATTGCCAAAGTTAAAATTTTTTCATTAGTACGTAAATCTCCAAGGTCAAGGTCAATAGGTCAAGTTTGGTGGTATCCAGTAAAAGGTCTTGCCACAAAGAATATATATGTGAAGTATAAATGTCCTGGTGTCTACTGTTCAAAAGTTGTGGCCAAAGTAAAACTTTGAATTTTTTGTGTAAAAGTGGGTCAAATTCTAAGGTCAAAAGGTCAAATTTGGTGGTACCCAAAGGAAGGTCTTGTTACAAGGAATACACATGTGAAATATGAAAGTCACAGCTCCACTAAATCAAAAGTTATGGACAAGGTTAAAGTTTTTGCGGACAAACAAACAGACAAAGAGACAGACAGACAGACAGACAGACGGACACGACAAAAACTATATACCCCCGAAACTTCGTTTACGGGGGCATAAAATATTACTTGACAATTAAAGAATCTCTTTTCACTTTAAAGGGGGTCATTTTTCAATGGGGGTCAATTTTTTATAGGACTAACATATAAAATAATGACCCCTATGACACTTTTTCTACAAAAAATGATTTTTTTCTACGGGTAGGGGGTCATTTTTCAACGACAAAAAATGACCCCCGGTCATTATTCGATGGGGGTCATTATTCCTCTTTACACCGGAAAAACAAAGGTTGTATCTACCGTTTCGTTGTTTCGTATATGTCAAGGTCACGCTACTCTTATTTTTAGCTCAAACTTGTAAACAAAATTCAACTGGAGCATGCAAAGGTGAGAAATATGTTCTAACAACTTTTTAAAAAGATTACATCAATTTTTTTGGTCTACTTATATTCATTCGTGGATACTTGAGACCATGGTAACTATGGAAACTTATTCAACACTTTTCTGCGCACGCGTATAATAGGGAGGAAGAAGTGCCAGGGTATTTTGCAATATTTTCGTTCTGGGGCAGACAGAAATTATTTTTACTTTTATTTTTCCCCATAAAAATTTAATTTTTAGGTTCTGAAACCTGTAATTTTCTGAAACCTAATACTTTAAGGAATTGAACAAAATTTACAGAGGTCATGCGAAAATTCTACATTTGTCAATTTTCCCCTTTGTGCGTCACTGTGCCACTTTAAAAAGCCGCACAGTGAGTCAAAATCATATCTTAATTTTAAGATTCTGTAGCATACAGAGAAAGACTTACGAAAATTATGAGTATATAGCGAAGATATGACAATTAAACTGCAAGAATTGACTCCACAATATAAGTGCCGGTGTAAAGACGAATAATGACCCCCATCGAATAATGACCGGGGGTCATTTTTCGACAGCGAAAAATGACCCCCGGTCATTATTCGACGTAGAAAAATGACCCTTTTGCCCGTAGAAAAAGTGTCACCACCCTAAAAATTTGCAGAACCCACGTGAAGAAAAATGACCCCCGTAGAAAAATGACCCCCTGTAGATTAAATCTAAAATTTTTAGGGGGCAAAAAAAAAAATTAGATAAAGAAGCATTTTGGCCAAAATGCTCACCTGAGCTTATTGGGAATAAATTGATGATATGTTGATCTCATAACATTATACAATTATAGCTATTTTTTAAGGTCAATGCAATGATTCAGAATCTAAAGGAGTAAAAGATTTATCAAGCCTTAAGGGTTAGGTAAACATTGTTTTTTGGTGGTGGAAATCATCGAACTGATAGAAAAAATCAGCAGTATTATATATTATTATATCCTCCGCTTGAAAAGCGGGAGGGTATATAGTGATCGGGATGTCTGTCCGTCCGTCTGTTACGCTTTAAGGTATCCATCTCTTATCCGCAAATCCTCATATATAAAAAGATGTGTTTGTGAAACAGCTATGCCCCTGTATGGCAACATAGCGAAGATTAAAATTTTCTTAAATGCAATTTAAATATATTGTTACCCAAAGTAGGGTCTTCACACAAGAAATACACCTGTAAAATAGGAAAGCCCTAGCATCACTTGTTCAAAAGTAATGGCTAAGGATAAGTTTTTTAAAGGTAGGTCAAACTCAAAGGTCAAAATTGATGATTTCTTAAGAAAATGTTTAATGTAACAAGGATTACATATGTGAAGTATGAATACCCTAGCCCTTACCGTTCAAAAGTTATGGCCAAGGTTAAAAAAATCATAAGTACGGAAATCGTCAAGGTCAAGAGGTCAAGGTTTTTAGTATCCAATGAAAGGTAATGCCAAAAAACTACATATTTGAAGTATGAGAGTACTAATATCTACCGTTTGAAAGTTATGGCCAAAGTAAAAATTTGGTATTCTTGTGTAAAATGGGACAAACTCCAAAGTAAAGGTCAAAAGGTCAAATTTGGTGGTACCCAAAGTAAGGTCTTGTCACAAGGAATACACATATTAAATATGAAAGTCATAGCTCCAATAAATGAAAAGTTATGGTCAAGGTTAAGGTTTTTGCGGACAAACAAACCGCCAGATAGACAGACGGACATACAGACGGACACGATAAAACTATATACCCCCGAATCTTCGATTACGGGGACATAAAAAGAAATGGTTTTCAATTAGCTTTTCATATTATTATACATTATAAAGAAGACGTTACAACAATGAAAATGTTTGTTCTGATTTTCATATTAAAGCCTCTGAAAAATATACTCAGAACTGAGTAAAAGGGTGGAGTAAATCAAGAATTAAGGTAGAACCTATGTCGGAAAAGTCTTTGTCGCAAGATTTTCAAACTTTTCAAAATGATAAATTAGTACTTGCTTATCAATCAGTTAAAATATCATGATATGTTTCCTTTTTTTTAATCTAGAACAGGCTGTGAAACTTGGAATGGTATTCAAATACTGCGACTTCACAATTTCAAATATTTTTAGGGGTACTTGTCATAAAGGGAATATGAAAAATCATAAAAATACTTCTACAAACATCGTCGTTTATAAACTTTATTAACTGAAAAATATTAAACAATTTTTTATCAAGAATAATTTCTTTTTTATTCAATTAACATAAAAGATAAGTCCACCATTAAAAAAAAAATAGTCAAATGAACTCTATTATTTTTAGTAAATTATGCACCCTACATTTGTAAATATTTTTTAGAAGTCTTTGTCACAATATTTTCAATTTTTAATATGATGAAGAACATAGCCAAATGATTACAAAAAGTGATTAAAATATAGACTTTTCCCCTCTAACTAATGAAAGATAGGCTATTTACCGATACTCATATTCTTGACCTTTTTGCACTTACACGGGATTTAATAATTAAATGACTATTTGGGGTTACTTTCAGATTAAATATTTATCAGAAATTGTACCTTTACTTAAAAAAGATCATATTTAATAGAAAAATTGTAATCAAACACCAAGAATATGAATAGGTAACAAATAATTGTTATTCATTATAGATATCACAAAAATGTACGCACGATCAAACGATCTACAACACGTACATCTTTGACTTAGAATATTGAATTCTGTGAATTTCAAAATGCAGTATTTTCTACCATTTCTATTGAAGCTGTCAAGTACGGGAAAAAGTGGCATTCAATTAATTATGACGTTTTAATGAGTTAGCACAGGTTAAACACATTTACCAGTCATGGTGTCATACGAAGTAGGTTCTACGTTAAAAGAAATGTAATGAATACTGTGTGCTAAATCAAAAGTTTATGTCTACTCTACATGTATAGTTTTTGCATTAGAATGACTGTGTATTTTACACTAGCCCATAGCTTTACAGAGCATATTTTTAGGTCTTATACTTACCCCACCCCTTTCTTATTTAGGAGGAAGTCGATATTGAACGAAAGCAAAAAAAAAACAAAACACCCTACCTTTATTTTTCTAAAAGGAGGGACTAAAAATAAGCTTAAAATAATCTACTATTCTACTAATTTTCAACTGTTACTTTGCCACAATACTTTCAAGTATACCCCCACCAACATTTTAAGTATGCTTTAATCATGGCGAAGTAAATTATGATATGATAGTGCTTGTGTGAAGGCTTAACTTCATTTCAATATTTTATCTAGAGCCTCTTTCAGAATTATTGAAAGGTATAGAGTTTTATTTATATTTTTGCTTTTCATTTATTATTATTTTTTTTGTTTTGATTTAACGTAATGTTCTTTGGGGGGGGGGATAAAAATTTCCTCCTCTTTCATTGTCAAATAGGATTTGCCAAACTTAAACAAGCTAAAAGTTGAAATGACGGAAAATTTAATTTTTCCTATTAAAGAGTATTTAAACCTGATTTTTGCATGGTTTGATTTCTAAAAAACAAGTGGAATATCATTCTTTAAGCAAACATTATAAGGAGGAATATTAAAAAGAAATTTTATTTACTTGACAATTAAAGAATCTTTTTTCAAACACAATTTTAGCATTAAAAGACTACGTGAATCTCTTAATTATTTCATACGACTTTTGTATTTTTCTGGTTACAGAAAATGTAAAAATTAGTTTCGCTGTAAAAAAGATATCAAATAGTGTATATTTTGTATCACTTTAAAGGGGGTCATTTTTCAATGGGGGTCATTATTTTATAGGACTAACATATAAAATAATGACCCCTAGGACTATTTTTCTACAAAAAATGATTTTTTTCTACGGGTGGGGGTCATTTTTTGTCGTTGAAAAATGACCCCCCCCCCGGTCATTATTCGATGGGGGTCATTATTCGTCTTTACACCGGAAAAACAAAGGTTGTATCTACCGTTTCGTTGTTTCGTATATGTCAAGGTCACGCTACTCTTATTTTTAGCTCAAACTTGTAAACAAAATTCAACTGGAGCATGCAAAGGTGAGAAATATGTTCTAACAACTTTTTAAAAAGATTACATCAATTTTTTTGGTCTACTTATATTCATTCGTGGATACTTGAGACCATGGTAACTATGGAAACTTATTCAACACTTTTCTGCGCACGCGTATAATAGGGAGGAAGAAGTGCCAGGGTATTTTGCAATATTTTCGTTCTGGGGCAGACAGAAATTATTTTTACTTTTATTTTTCCCCATAAAAATTTAATTTTTAGGTTCTGAAACCTGTAATTTTCTGAAACCTAATACTTTAAGGAATTGAACAAAATTTACAGAGGTCATGCGAAAATTCTACATTTGTCAATTTTCCCCTTTGTGCGTCACTGTGCCACTTTAAAAATATTTTTAACAGGCACACTGGACAAAATGTACATGTAATTATCAAGGTGTTAAGTGGACAATGGTAGTAGGCCTCGACTAACTCACGAACTTGACACACATTTTTGAATACAGGTCTTATATTTTTTTGCACTTTACAATTTCTAAATCACTTTTTATTAGCTCACCTGCGCCGAAGGCTCAATTGAGCTTTTCTGATCAAAATTTGTCCGTTGTTTGTCGCCGTTGTCGTTGTAACTTTTCACATTTCCAACTTCTTCTCAAGAACCGTTGGACCAATTTCAACTCGCTACAAAGTATCCTTGGGTAAAGGGGATTCAAGTTTGTTCAAATGAAGGACCACGCCCTCTTCCAAGGGGAGATAATTATGAATTAGTGAAAAATTAATGGCATTTTAAAAAAATCTTCTCCTCTAGAACCACTGGGCCAAGATAAGATGAAACTCATGTGAAATTATCCTCAGGTCGTGTAGATTAAAGTTTCTTCAAATCATGACTCCCGGGGGCAAGGGTGGGGTCACAATGGCCGATCACAGTTTTACATAGAATTATATAGGAAAAATATTTAAAAATCTTCTTCTCAAGAACCATTAAGACAGAAAAGATGAAACTCATGTGGAATCATCCTCAGGTAGTGTAGATTCAAGTTTGTTCAAATCATGACCCCCAGGGGTAGGGTGGGGCCAAAATGGCCAATCAAAGTTTTACAAATATAGGAAAAATATAAGAAAAATCTTCTTCTCTAGAACCATTGAGACAGGAAAGATGAAACTCATGTGGAATCATCCTCAGGTATACTGTATAGGGGATTAATTTCACGGGTTGTAATTTTCACGCTTTTCTCTCATCGGACACGATCGCGGTTTCTTGAATTCGCGGAATTATGTTATAGAAGTTACCTCCCTTGTCTATATCCGTTTAATCCATTGCTACATGTAACGACATTCATAATATATTGTTCTGTCTTTATTTCACGAACAACAGGGTAGGTTAATATAAAATAGTTAGACTTAATAAATAATTGACGATTAATTAAAACAGGTGCAGTTATCAAAAGTCCTTGACTATAAACGTCAAATAACTTTCCTATATTCTATTACGATGAGTGCATGTACACCCCAAGATCTTCAATACATCGCGGCGAAAAACAACTGGACGGTAATAAATGTGTTAATGTAGGTCGACGAAATAATCTCCTTCTAAATATTCAGTAAGTTCGATAGTTATTTGAATGATTTTTTAAAAATGAAAATGTCGATAAAAATTATAATATGCATGATAATGCAGGTAATGCACACACCGTGCGTGGTAATATTAGTTACGCACGGGTTATCAAAACTCATGACCCACGTGTTTTGATTGATGAAACATGTAGCGTTGGCTATTAAAAAGCCTTTCAACAAATACAGGTTATTATCTGTTGACTTGAATTAATGTAAAGCGTGCTAATTAAAATAATTGACTGACAAGTACTGCTCATAATTACTGAAATGACCATGTACTGTGGTACATGTAAATGTATTTAAACCTATCGCAGTATGTTCTCAAATTTCCAAATAAAACATGGAGATTATTGAAAAATTATTCACTATTTCTTCAATTCACGGATTTACTATCACAGTGAATATAGCGAATATTAACACCGCGAGTTATTTTCCCCCTATACAGTAGTGTACATTTAAGTTTCTTCAAATCATGACCCCCTGGGGTAGAGTGGGGCCACGATAGCCAATCAAAGTTTTACATAGAGATTTATAGGGAAAATCTTTAAAAATCTTCTTCTCAAGATCCATAGGGTCAGGAAAGATGAAACTAATGTTGAATCTTCCTCTGGTAGTGTACATTCAAGTTTCTTCAAATCATGACCCCCGTGGGTAGGGTGGGGCCACAATGGCTAATCAAAGTTTTACACAAGAATTTATAGGGAAAATCTTTAAAAATCTTCTCAAGATCCATATAACAAAATGTTTTAAAAAATATATAAAAATCTTTTGCTCAAGAACAGCAAAGTTATATGCTGTATTGATATGGAGGCATTCTCAAGTAGTATTAGAATTCAGCCCCCCCCCCTTTTCAGTAATCTTTTCAATTCTGATCTGATTTGTACTTTTTTTTCTTAGCCGATGTGCTCAGGTGAGCGATGTGGCCCCTGGGCCTCTTGTTTGAGATAACCTTATTATCTTGAAAAAATTGAACTGCCTGCTTGCAAAAATGTGATTCTTGCTTAAATATAAGTACATATATTGCTAAAGTTTCTATACAGCAATAGCTAATTTTTTTTATTTTTTTTTTAAATTGTCTTGTAATATATTACCATATAATACCGGTAATCCTGCAAAAATAAGGTGTCGTGAGTATTCAGTAATGTACATGACTTATTAAAAAATAAATCTTGTTCCATTCATTTAAGGACGTTCGATCCTGTGCTTTTGAGTCGATTTTAGTCTGGATCTTTATTTCTAAAATTCTGCATCATTTTAAAGTTTTAACATTGAATTTAGATTCTACAATGCAAATTAAACTATATATAAAATATTTCAAAGACACTTAGTAAAGGTTCAGAGTTAATGAGTATATTATGATGCAGGTAAATGATTACACAATGAAAGGAATGCTTGCCAAAAAATTATAATGATATAATAAACAAATAATCACAAATAAAATTTCCACGTTATTAAAGGATCGAAGGTATAAATCTATGATTAACATAGAGAAAGACAAAAAGAAAAAATTAAATTTACGTAAATCTCGAATGTACTTTTGAATAAGGATATGAGAATCGGTTAGGATAATTTATTATATTCCTCCGATATAAATCATGTTAAGAATACTACATTTATTATGCTTTAATTTCGTGTGAATTATATTTCATAGTCCATATGAAAAATGCAAAGGCGCCTTATGTTCTTTTTTTTTTTTAAATTTACTAATAGAAGTCGACAAGGGATATTCACTCCACCGTGACACCTGATTCCACCTCTCATGTTTTAGAGGTCTGTTTGTAGTCCTCTTCCTGATTTGTATTTTTTAATGGATTTTTTAAAGCATGAATACTGTTTGTTATCTCCATATACATACATTTCGTTAACGCAAACACCTCCGTCAAGTGACAATATGTAGGTCAAACAATCAAAATCAATATACATGTATTCTTACTTGAATTTTCATAAATATTTTGGTATATAAAAAGTAATTCATATTTGACTTTGCAATCAAAACTCCTTGAAATGGTTTTCTAGATTGGGCTTCTTTCTGATTTAATTCAGTTAAACATTAAGTTGTATCTATCACTAAGATAGGGAAAACAGGTATTATAAATTAAAGTATTTGTTGTATTCACGTGCTTTTTTTCAGTAAAACTTTTTTTACTTATTTCATCTTTAATCTTAATCGTTTACTTTGATGAAAACAAACCTAAAAAAATAAATGTCAGTATCAGCATTACAATTAAGCAAATCCAGAACAAATAGAAGTCAAGCGCTGACGTCACGTCTTTCCAGCGGACAGGTTTTACTTCATGCTCACCTTTTGACAAATCTCTGTCTTCTAGTTTCTTGTCAATATTTTCAACTTTAGTTTTATAATTATTTACATTAGAGTTTATACTTTTCTTGCATTGACACTTTAGCCTCCATGAGAGCCGGGTCAAATTTTGTATCCATCCAGGTATTTCTATATCGTCTGCTCTATTGTGAATTCTTAGTGACGTCGCTGTTGCAATGAGAATAAATACTCCTTTTGTAACAATTGTAACGATATACACTTCTAAATACGATGTAGAATCGGAATTAGCTGGAAGCATGCTTGCAACAATTGTTAAGAATATTGATAGGGCAAGTAAAACGGTAATTGAGTAAGACACCTTTTCCCCACAACCATTTGGTAAAATAAATGTAGCAAGGTTCAGAATTGCCAGTAAAGCAAAGGGAAGGATTATATTAAGAACGTAGATTTTTGGTTTTCTGTCCAGTGTTATGCTAAAAGATATAAGGGAGTTTGTATCGTCAATAAATGTACTGAAATAATGAGAGGAAACCAGCCAATGTCCGTGGTTCAATTCGTCATCAATTCTTAATCCATAGGCACCATTTGTGATATTTTCAGTCGACAAGTCACTGTTCCAGGACATCAATTCAATAGAGCACGTCTGTTGATCAAAGGGAAAAAAAGTTACGTCTATTTTACATTTAGTATCAAACACTTTGTAAGGAGACCAAATCACATCCCCTGTGTAAAAGATTCTAAGAAACATGAAACTTCCACCTAACTCAACAAAATCGGTAAATCCATTCCGAAGCTGTATATTCGGTTTCCAAACATTCCCCTGTGGAACATCTATAAAGTTTGCCCCTCCATATAAAGACGGATTCCAAGTTAAAAACTCATCTTTCCATCTTATTGTCAGAGTTCCTACCGAGACCATCTGCTGCTTCGCCTCGTCGATGAAGTGAAGTCCGTTCAATGTCAGATCTATGCTTACCTGTGTGGGAACGGTATGGTCAAGGGCAGGTCGGATTGCTTTGTTGTAGTTTAATGTGGAGAATAAGTACGTATAAAGATTATTCATATTTGTTCCAGTTTGTGCAAATGAGTATCCAAAAAATATCGAAAAGAGAAAGTATCTCAACATGATCGACAGCTTCAGATGATAAGATGACTCACAGAGAGTTTTAAAGATTTGCTCTCCGTGTTGTACGAAAGGCCAGTACACTGTTTACGTAACCATGAATCTTTTGCAATTTGATTTCATTCCATTTGACTTGCTGGCGTATTTTAAACCAATAAGGTACACATTTCATTTTCAATGAAAGATGTCGAATGTTGTGAAATGTCAAACTCTTAAGAGCCACTAAATGGAAAGTATTTCAACATTTCAATACGTTTTCAAACAAGATCTTTTAATATAAGGTTCAATGGTGTACTTTAAGAAAATGAGCACTCAAATAAAGTTTCTTCCATTTGTTGAACAATGCCATAACACTCTGTACGTAATCCGTATCTTACAATTACTTTCACTCAATTGAAATAAATTAATTGCTGATATCATACAAGTGTAATGGTAAGATTTCCACAAAACCCAAAGCTCGCGAATCATGTCACATACTACTAAGGAAATCCAAACCCTGTTTACTAAAACAATCCTCATTTTGTGTGCATATTGATTATGCAGGACATTCACCGATATTTGGAAAATACTCTTCATCGCATTTCATCACCAATGCTGGATGTAAAATTCAATGTATAGTTAAAGTTAAATAAATCATGACAAAGAATTTTCTTTTTTATTTAATTTCAGTTTCCATAGCTGATGCTTTTAGATATGAGACAGATTGGCATAGGTTGATAGTTTAATTTGTAAATTGATGTAAAACCTGGCATTATTACTAAGGATCCTTATCAAATTAATGTGCTGATATTGTCATTACTTATTCACAACGCTTGTACCCTGCCAGTAAACTGACAAAATCATCAATATAATCAAGGGGAAATGTATGACATGTACACACTTCTGATTAGCACAAACCCACTTAATCGTGCCATTTATGATATAAATATCACATCACTAAGTATGGAATTGTGTTAGACACACATGGAAACATAATTTGCGAAATATTTTTGACTGTGTGGACAAAAATTATGAAAACTGGTCGGGGTGTACCTTGATTATTCTGTACGAAAATCGGTGTTCAAAAACTACTCAACCGCGAAATATATGACGTCACGTAGGAAACGTGGTAAAAAGTCAGAAAGTCAGCATATTGATGAAGAAAGTTTTGTGGACACATTTCATAGGCCCAACTGATTCACTGGAGGTACAGACATTGTTTTTGCATCTTTGCATTCAGGATTAATTTCTTTCAATCGTGGCACGGCTGACGGAAGTTTCAGTGGGTCCAGTAATTGAATTGCACAAGTGAATAAAAAGGCAACAACACCATGAGCATGTTACTGTGCAGTTTTTTATAGATTTTACTACCAAAGAACATTTTTCCAGTTGTCAGAGAGTAACTTGAAATTTTTCAACCAACCGTGACGTTGGCGCGTAATAACGTCATATATCGAGACAGGGTTTTTCATCAAACCACCACTGTAATGGTAAAGGCATTACCAATGAATCCGAAAGTACATCTTATTCAGCAGGCAATTATATTCGTAACGTTCACCCTAAAACTCAGTTCTTATCCAGTTTAGCTCTATTTTAGTGCATGAGCTCGGCAACTTTACGTCGGTATCACCCTCACTCACGCACGTATGCGCCGTATGCTTAATCTTTAGGTCACCTGAGTACTCAGATGACCTATTGCTATATGTTTTCGTCCGTCGTCGTTCGATATGTGTCGTACGTTAACATGTAACATGGGTTCTTTTTGCTACCGCTCAAACAATCTCAATCAATTTTGTCAGAAAGCATCTATTGGTGAAAGGGAACAAAAATGCCACCCCAAGGCCTGACGGGTGGGGCCAAAACCACTAAAATGAATGCAATCTTTAAATCTTCTTCTTTACTCCTGGACATCAAGCTGTTGTTCTGTTTGCATGATTGTAATCAGCATTGAGTCCTCTACCAAAACTGTGAAAATTATGACCCAAGGGTCAGGGGTTCTAGTGCTAGTGCGGGGCTATATAGATTATCTAGTCAAGAGCAAATGCATTATTTCCTTGAAACTCTTCTCTGCTCCTGGGTATTTTATAAACTAACCAAGTACATAGTTATGTTGAATAAGGCTCAGTGCCTCTTCCAAAATTGTGAATTTCATGGCCCGGGGTCAGGGGTTCTAGTGCTAATGCGGGGCTATACAGATTATATAGTGAACATGCATTATTTCTTTGAAAATCTTCTGTACTCCTTGGAATTTTAATAAAGTAACCAAGTACATAGTTATGTTATATAAGGCTATCTCTTCCAAAATTGTGAATTTCATCAGAGTCGGGGTTTCTGAAGTTAGGGCGGGGCTCTATTGATTTTAAAGTGAAAATGCATAAATTCTTTGAAAATATTCTTCTCTGCTCCTGGGCATTAAACAAAATTACTAAGTACATAGTTATGATATGCAAGAATGCATCTTCTAAAATCATGAATTTTATGACTTCTGGGTCGGGGCTCTGGTGTTAGGGTGTGGCTCTAATTATATAGTGAAAATACATTGATTCTTTAAAAAATCTTCTCTGCGCCTGGGAATTAAACCAATACACTATGTACATAGTTATGATGAGGAAGGATGCCTCTTTCAAATTTATGAATTTCAGGACCCCTGGGTTAGGGGTTCTGTTGTTAAGACTTGGCTCTTATTATGATATAGTGAAAATGCATGATTTTTTTCAAAATATTTTCCTTCGCTCCTGGATATTATGCCAATGATCTAAGGTAAAAAAAAAAAAAAGATTCACATATTGAAGAAAGGCGCCTCTTCCAAAATTGTTAATTTCAGGGCTCCTGGGTCAGGGGTACTGGAGGAGCGGGGGTACATAGTCAGAAAAAAATACGTGCGTTGAAATCTGCTCTTTGGTATTAATCAACCATTTATGATGAAATAAAATTTATGATAATAGTTCAAAAAATTTTAATTGATTCCCAGGGTTAGTAGATCCTGTGGGATGGGATGCACAACTGGTTATAAAGTAGAAATGCATTTTCTCTTTGTTATTTACCTTTGGGTATTAAGTAACCAAAGT
>NW_026927374.1:10000-30840 GCF_032062105.1 Saccostrea cuccullata | reverse complement strand
TTGCAGGTGTGAGAAATTTTAAAAGAAAACCAATAGTTTTATTATTGCTAACCAGTTAAATTTTTGAGGAATTGATATTAAGGACAGATGATAAAAACCCAAAAGATAGTGCCTGGATTGGTTATTTTTTGATGCATATAATAAATTTCTAGAATATAAAGAAGTTGAAAACCCTTTTGTATTTCAAAAGTCTGCCATTCTGAAACCAAAATTTTAAAATTCAAATATTTTTCACTTTAAATTCCATTTTTGAGCAAAATTGAAAAAAAAATTAAAACAAACGGGGTGAAACTTATTCATTTTAATAATTTTTTTTTTCCTTTATTTCCAGATATAACAGTCAACAGCTGATAAGTTGGGCAGCTGCCAGGGATGGGGCCCTGACTAAGCTCCCTCTATAACAATACATAATAATAATCCTACAGCACCACGCAGGGTGCTTTATTATTTAAATACAAAGTCACACATAATTTTACATCTAATACATATTATAAATCAAATAATATACGTATATATAAATATGGAATCAGTTTTGGTGAAAATATACAATAAATTTAAATATATAACTATGAAAGCATCAGTTAATCAAATCTGTAAGCATATTAATGTTAATTTTAAATTTCTGTTGAAGTTCCCATTATTTCTTAAGAGTTGAAAGATTGATTTCATTTCTTTCTTGAAGTCACTTAAGAGTGCTGAATTTGTAATATTTTTATTTTATACTTAATGCTGTTTCTTGTTTTCCATTTGACCCTTGTATATATAAATCAAGGTGTTAAACATATTCGAACATTTTTGGGTTCTCCGAAATCCAATAAAACAATACATACTAACTTTGACTAAATTCAGAGATTTTTAACATTATATTTTTCCAATTTAAAAAGTGTTTGACATTTTCTTCATAAAAAGATTTTCTACTTTAATATTTGATTTACAGAAAAAACAATTACCATTTGAAAAACCCATTTTGCTTAATTTTTCTTCAGTGTATAAAATGTTATGAAACTTTCCATTGAAATTCTTGAATCTTTTTTTTTAACCTAACTTATAAATTGAGCCCCAAATCTTTTTCCATATAATTTCAGTTTGCATCAGTTTCCCCCATTTTTTTTGGACTTTGGAGTGATATTTTTGTTTAATACTCTTTGTATATCTTTGAGTTTTTTTTCAAAATTTATGAGCTTTTTGTTTTTCTTACAAATAAAAAATTATCACACATCACAAAAAATTATTTATTTCATTATCTTTTCTATTTACAGTATTGCCCCCTTCTAATGTCAAGATAGGTTTTAGGTATAGTGGTTTTTATTTTCTGTATTAAAAAAATCCAACTTCTTTTATCAAGAAGTTTTGAAAATATGTATGCATTAGTTTTAAAAAGTCTTAGTATCATTACCCCAAAATATCTCCAATAGTTTGTAGACCACATTTAATAAAAGACTCTATATATAGGCTTTTGCCTCGAAATTGTATATCTTTATTTCCAAAAATCTGACATTTCAAAACTTCATCTTTGCTTTCTGGGGGAAATTATTAAATTCACTGTATGCCAATAATGCATTTTTATAAAATGTGGGTAGTTTATTAAGAGATATGTTCATAAGATCAGAGCAATTGCAAATAAAATATTCCTGTATTGGATGAATATCTTTACTTTTTAGCCAGAGCTTTCCTATAGCATTCCAGTTTTAAATTCAGAGTGCATTATTTTGTATATTGTTTTAATTTTGTTTATTTTAATAAATATAAATAAATTTATATGTCTAATCCCCCCTCAGTTTTAAAGGCAAAAAACTTTTCTATCTACTTTTTTTTTTGCCCCCAAATATAAGCCAAAATAATGTATTAATTTTTTTACTGTAAATTTTTGGTATGCCTCTCATTTCAATTTCATAACCAATAATGGGAATTAAAGATTTTTAATTATTAATGTTTTTCCTTTAAATGTAAAATTTCTAGTTTTCCAAACATAAAGGGCAATTGGTTATTTTTTTATTTTTCCATCCATATAGCTTCAATATCAATATCGTATCCGTGGTTCACCCCTAATGTTTTAACAGGTTGTGGTCCACTGAATTTTTTTGAATTTATTTTTTTACCCCTTGATTTTCCAATTTAAGCCCTTTGTTTTATCAAAATTTATTTTTGCGCCTATGTTTTTTCATATTTTCTAAGATTTTAAAGGATTCTTCTATAGATTCTTCGTCTTTATTGAACAACTTATCATCAGCAAATATATTGATTTTGCATTCAATGTGCTGATTATTATTGGGAATATGTATACCTTTAATTTTGGGGTTTTTTGGCGTATGGGAAGCCAAAGGTTCATTTTAATACATATAGCAAGGGAGCTATAGGACACCCTTGTCTAGCTGATCTTGATATTGTAAAGTTTTGGAGAGGAACCCATTTGTTTTAATGCAGGTTTTTGCATTTATTAACAACATTTTTATCCAGTTGCAGATTTATTTCCAAAATTAAATTTTTTTAAGGAAGTCTCCATTCCCATTTAATTATAAATGTTTTTTGTTGATCAAAAAAAATTTTTCTTTCAAGTTTCATTATTCGAAATCAATAATATCTTGTATAATTTTTGGCATGCTTATATTTCTTCCCTTTACAAAACCTTTTTGATCAGGATTATAAGTTTTGGCAACAATTTTAATCTTTCAGCAAGTATTTTTGCAATTATTTTATAGTCTGTATTTAACATTGTCAGAGGTCTCCAATTCTTTAACTTTCGCGTTCTCCCCCTTTGTGAATTAAAAAAATACCTTTCGTTTTGGGATCCAAATAAATTGTGGTTAAAGATATGTTTAATCACTTTGGGAAATTCGTCTTTAATAATATCCCAATAAATTTGGTAAAAATTTAAGTTCCCTCTTCCCCTGGTGATTTTTTAATTTTTAATGTCATTATCGCGTTATGAATTTCTTTTTCATTTATATCGCGATCAAGCATTTCTTTTTCTTCGGTTAAGTTTACTATAAACATCTTTTAACAATTTATCTCCTCTTTTTGGGTGCACCCTTCGGTGTTTAATAATTCTTTTAAAATTTTTTTTGTTCCTCAATTATAGAATCAATATCTGTTTTATATGTCCCGTCATCACATTTTATTCTTACCCATAGTTTGTTTTCACCATTTTTTTTCTCTAATTGGAAAAAATGGGAGGGCACTTCTCCTTCAGAAAACCACTTGCATTTGATTCAAAATTGCGGCTTCTGTTTTTTCTTTCAAGATATCCTTTAATTTTTTTCAATCGCATTCAAATATTCTTTATCCGTATTAGGGTTGTTTTTTATGCTTTCAATTTTTTTTCTAATTTTTCACATGTTTTCTTGCTAGTATTATAGGTTTTGGATAACTCTATACAGATTGATTTTATTTTACTTTTTGTCATATCCCACTATTCATGAATATTATCATATTTTTCTAGACTTAATTTGTAATTATTCCAAAATTCAGTAAATGTTTTCTTGAAATCTTCTCTTAAAATGTTTTTTCATTCATTCCCATACCCCCCCTCATTCGACTTCTTCTACATGTAACTTTATGAAATGAGATCATGATCGCTTTTGGGAAAAAGTGTTATTCTTGTATTTTTGATTTTATGTGATAAATTTTCACTAATAAGAAAATAATCGATTCTAGACTTAGAATTACATCTATGGAACGTATAGCATCTTCTCTCAAGTGTCTTTCTTCCCCAAAAATCTTCTAGTTCGTTATCTCTAAAAATTTTTCGAATTCGTCTTTACTAGGATCATTTTTAACTGGAATTGGATGCCTATCCATATTTTTATCTATGGCACAGTTAAAGTCACCACATATTATCTTATAATCTAAATTTTTAAAGGTCAGATGTTTAAAAAAAAATTTATTTTCTTTCATTCACAATGTTTGGTGCATAAATATTTTTAAATCCAATTTTTATTGTGTTTATCATAAGGCATATGTCTATTTCCCGTCCATATTTGTCGAATTTTACATCGCTAACTTTTAATTCATTTTTTTTCAAAAAAATATCCCAACACCCCGTGGTTCACTAGACCAGTTATTCCATATAGAATTAGTACCGTTAAATTCTTTCCATTCATGTTTCCATCTCTCGGTATCTAGGTCAGTTCCGTGAGTCTCTTGTAAACAAACTACATCAATTTACAATACCTTGCTCAACCATGAAAATATACACATTCGCTTTCTTTTATCCCTTAATCCGTTAACGTTAATAGATGATATATGCAAAGACATTGACAATTAAAAAAAATTTTTTTTTCCCCTTACCAATATTTGATTTGAAAAAATGAACATGCTAAATATGTACAATTTTTAGGGGGAATAATTTTTTTTCGCTTATCAATATTTGATTTAAAAAATGAACATACTAAATATGTACATGTTTGTATTTATTCCTATGTACACATGCTTAAATGCAAATTGTTTGCTAGTATACATAGCACACATCATGACAGTAAAAAAACATATACCCAAACATATGTACATTATTATACAATGTTAAATTGTGTAAGGTTCACGTACATTCGCTACATTCACTAAACTTTGGGACATTTGCCTTGTTTCTCCGCGGAGGACGGTGTATGAGAATTAATTTTCTTTTGACATGCTTTTAGGTTACTATTCAAGTTTCTTTTTGCTCAGAAAAGCCATCCAATTTTTTCCCGCACCTTTACTGCTTATGTGCACGCCACTTGGATCGGTAGGGTCTTTAAACTTGACCCAAGTTGTTTTTTCAAAATTCTTTGACAAAAGTTTGTTTTTATATCTCTCCTTAAATGTAAGTTACGAGGGTTGTCCCAAAAAGCCGTAAACAATGTTTTAAAAATTTTTTTTAAACATCAACCAAATTACCAAAATTTTGCAAAGACATAATATAGTTAATGTTCTTTAAAATGGTTAATTTTTAAATACATATTTATACCCGCATTTTTAAAGAAAGTTGGGTATATTGTTGTTACTCATGTCCGTCCGTCCGTCCGCCGCTGTACACTTTTCTTCCCTGAACTCCTTCTACATTTTACACAGTGCTTAATCATTTTTGGGGGAGATGGTTGGTGGTGTCATGTAGATGTGCAGTAAAGTTTTGGAATTTTATTTTCCCCCGGGGGGGTCAAATGGGGGTCGAAAAATGACTTTTTTTGGCAAAAATTCCCGTCTTCCCTAACTCCTTCTCATTTTACTCACACCTAATCATCTTTTGGGGGATGATTGGTGGTGTCATGTAGATGTGCAGTAAGGTTTCGGAATTTTGATTTTGCCCCGGGGGGTCAAATGGGGTACGAAAAATGAGTTTTTTATGCAAAAAGGGGTAAAAAAACATCGCTTTGGGGAAACACCTTGAATTCTTATAATTAATGTCATTCAAATGTAGAGTCATATCTCATCTCAATCAAAAGTTTAAGCAAATGCAACATTTTTGAAAAGTAGGTTAGGCTTGACCGCTTCAAGGTCATGGTCACAGAGAAAAAGTCATGATTTATTTGGAAAGGTCTTATCACAGGTAATAATATACATGCTTTATGATTAAATCCCAAATTTTTCTTTAAAATGATGAATTTATAACATTTTAATTTTTTTGCAAGTAGGTCAAACTTCTAGGTACATGAAAAAAAAAAACCCATGCCATTCTCACAGGTAATTACTAATACATAATTTAATATAATGTCTTTTCCCATTCAGTAGATATGACTGTGATGACCAAGGTTAAATTTAATAAACAGATACACAGTCTGACATACAAATGTACAAATTTCTATAAGAATTGGGAAAAATTTTCCCCAGTGGTTCTAGAGAAGGTAAAAATGTAAAAATTTTAGACAAACAATGGACACATGTCACGACAGACGTTAATGCTAAGGAAACCAGAAAAGCTCAAATGGGTGTTTTTATGCAGAGATATGCATGCCCAAACATATTCATGTTTTATATTTTCTTTAGTAATTTGTTTGTTTGTTGTGAATACCCTCTTTTGGGGTTTTCCTCATATGGAGCCCACCAAATAATAATGAAAAAATGTGTTTGTGAAACACTGATGTCCCTGTATGGAAGCCTATGGCAAGGTTGAAGTTTCTCAAATATATGTCAAACGCAATGGTCAAGGTCAAAGGGTTCAAATTGTTAGTATCAGAAAAAGTTTGTCACAAGGAATGCACATGTGAAAAAAAAAAAATCCCTAGTAATTCCTGTTAAAAAGTTAATTGCCAAGGTTAATTTTTTTAAGTTTAAACTTAGGGTCAAGGTCAAACATATTTATACCTGTTGACAGTTCACAATGAATAAAATGTTAAGCATGAAAGCCCTAACACCTACTGATAAAATTTTGGGCCAATTTTTAAAGTTTGGTATTTTTCTTGTAAAAATGTGTATCCTAGGTCAAGTGATCAGAGGTAAAAATTAATGGTACCCAAATAAAAGGTCTTAATTGTCACAAGAAATAAACCATAAAATGTGGAAGCCTTTTTATAGCCCATCCCATTTAAAACTTATGGACAAGGTTATAATTTCTCAACAAATAGACAGACATAATATAAAACAAAAAACAAAATATGTATAATTAGTCAAATGGAAAAAAATATACTATTTGATTGAAACCACAAAATAGATTGTTATTTGGGGGACGGGGAGTGGGTAGGGAGATTAGAACCCCCCCCCCCCCCCTGGAATTTGCTTTGTTATTTAAACAAGATTTATACTGAAGCAAATAAAAAATGACTTTGACCCTCCCCCTAACTTAGAAAACATTGACCACACTATCATTGTTTTCATTTTGTTTATTTGTTTTCAGTTTTTTTTCTCCTGCTTGTCGGGAAATTTCTGGGCGGGAATTTTTTACTAATGTGAACCCCCCTCCCTACCCCCGAAAAAAAATTCTGGATCCGCACCAGTATTGGCAGTAACTGAATGTCACATCGACAAGGGGAATAACTTCACAATATGAAATTTGTCTAGTTGGCATGCATATTTTTGACCCTTTTTGAACTTTAACCTAATCGTTTGGGTTTATTTTCCCCCCCCCCCCACTATATTTAAAACTTGTATTACCACTCCCATAGGTCTCGTCAACTTCATGAAATATAAATCCAATTATAACACAAAATAAATTAATCCAATGCCCCCAAATGAAACCCATGTGCAATTCCTTTTGGAAAACCCTTTCGTGATTCCGTCACCTTATCAGATGAAGTGGGAATCGGCCGAGGTGTACCGAATGGAGTTTAATCTACAAATATGATAATGGGTGAAGCAACGTGATGTGATGTAGAAATTTACATGTTAACATGTATAGTACAAGAACAAAATTTAAATTATTTCATAACAAACGATGTTTTAAAAAAACTTTTCCATCTAGCTTATTCCAAAAAGTATGTGCTGTGTGATTGTGGTGTCGAGGGGGGGGGATAAGTAAATTTAAAAAGGTCCTATTATGAGCAAAACATTTATGAAAATCTAATTTACATCATTTATAGAATTCAAACTGGTAGATAATAAATTAAGCATGTAAAATAAATATAAGAGGTTCTGAGTTATAGATCACAGGGTCTGAGAATTTCAATTTGATGAATACATGTAAATTATAGAATTAATTTGACTTTTTCCTTGGAAAGCCGCCCAATATTAGGAGCGTGTATTTAGAGGCAAACACCTTGTGCGGGTATTACTGTCTCATGACAGCTTTATTTTTCATATTGATAATATTATGGCGATTTATATGAAGGCCGATAAGACCTGTCGGAGCACGGACAAATTTCGGAATTCTTCGTGGAAGCAAATTGAAAGTGAGGGAGGGGGGAGGGGCTAAGTGATAAAAAAAAATATCCTTAAAAATTTGAAAAGAAAAAAAAAGGTTTGAGTACACCCATAATCCCCCATACAAAATCCTACACACTCTTACATATTGGGGGGCTTTCCAACGAAAAAGTCAAATTAATTTATAAATTTTTACGTTTCATCAGATTGAGTATGAAATTTTCAGACCTTGTGACCATGAGATAAACGTCGGAACCGGGGGGGGGGGTTAAAAGGGGGGGGTTTTAGTTATGTAGACATTGTTGTGGAGGGGGCATATTACAATGTGAGATGTAGACAGCATAACATGTTTCATGCAGTATTGCCCTCAGCCAATGAAATTTCACGATTTTTATCAGAGGCAGGATAATGAAGATTGCTGCGTAGGTTTTGCCACCCTACTTTCCACAGACAAGCTAGTCGCAGTATAGAAAGTGGTGGCATTAAAAAAAATTTTATGGAGTTCGAACCTTCTCTTCCCCCCCCAACCTCCACGAAATAGTATTTTCGTGTTTTGGAAAAAAACATTTCCCTTTTTGTTTATTTGCTTGTCAGGTTTTCTTGAATTTTTTTTACACTCCCCCCCCCCTTTAATTTGTTTCCAACGCCAATGTGTACCTCTTACATGTATTTTACATGCTTAATTATTACCAGTTTGAATTCAATTAATGTAAATTACTTTTGATAAATGTTTTGCTCATACTATGACCTTTTTAAAACTAGTAAAGTCCCTCCCCGCACTTCTTTTTTGGAAAGGCTAGGAAAAATTTCGTTAAAACATGTTTGGAAAATTTCTACATCGCATTGGGTTGCGTCTCCCTTTAACAACTTTTTTTTTATATAAAAATAATAAAATTTTTTTATTAACCCATTTGGCACACATCGGCCGATTCCCACTTCATCTGATAGGGGACGGAATCGACCAATGTTTCCAAAAGGATTAATTATTTTTGTTATAAATTTGGGTTATATTTCATGAAGTTGACAGGACCTATTACAGTGGTAATACAAGTTTAAATTAATGGGGGTAAAATAAACCCAATTGCAAATGATTAGATTAAAGTTCAAAAAGGGTAAAGATCATCGCATGCCCCACTAACAAATTTTTTATTGTTAAGTTATCCCCGTTGTCGATGTGACAATTATTACTGCAGATCACAGGAGTCGGCAGTTTTGGCAGCGAAGCTATATTTAGTTTAATTGGTTTATTGATAAAACTCTGCTCCTGTGTTGCATATCCAGATTTTTTTTTTGGGGGGTGGTGAAGGGGGTTCACATATTAGTCTAAAAATTCCAGCCAAGAATTTCCTGACAAGCAGGAAAAAAAAGCTGAAAACAAATAAACAAATAAAAAGATGACAATGGGGTCGTGGGGTAATGTTTCCTACACTAAGTTAGGGGAGGTTGTCCAAAGTCAGTTTTTATTTGCTTAGATAATAATATATATATATATATATATATATATATATATATATATATATATATATATATATATATATATAGTCAAATTTAAATAACAAAGCAAATTCCAAGGGGGGATCCAATCTCCTTAGCCACTCCCTGTCCTTGAAAAACCAATCAAATTTGTGATTCCAAAATAGTAGATTTTTTCCCATTTGACTAATTAAACATATTTTGTTTCTTGTGTTTATATTATGCCTGCATGTCTATTTGTCTGCAGAAACTTTAACCTTACCTATAAGTTTTAAGTGGGGGGGCTATACACATAGCTTCCACATTTTATAGGTTAATTCCTTGTGACAAGACCTTTTATTTGGGTACCATGAATTTTGACCTCTTGATCGCTTGACTTTGGATTTTTACACATTTGTACAAGAAAAATACCAAACATTAAATTTACCTAAAATTTTTTTCAGTAGGTGCAGGGCCTTCATGCTTAACATGTGTGTTCATTGTGAACTGTCAACAGCTATAGATATGTTTGACCTTGACCCTAGAGTTTAAATTTACCTTGGCAATTTTTGAACAAAGGACAGCATTACTTATTTTACATGATTGTGTATTCCTTGTGACAAGACTTTCTTCTGATACCAACAATTTGAACCCTTTGACCTTGACCTTTAAGTTTGACATATATTTAAGAAATTTCAACCTTCGCCATAGGCTTATAGGGGGGACCCGCATAGTGTTTCACAAACACATCTTGTCTTCATTATTACTTGATGGTGTCTCCATTAAATAAAAATTCCTAAAAGATGTTTTCACAACAAACAAACAAAATTACTATTGAAAAAAATATAAAACATTAATATTTTGGTCATATCTCTGCATGAGAAAAAACCACACAGCTTTTTAAATACTGTAACCATTGTAATTACCCTTTCAAAACACTCATTTGACTTTTTTTTCTTTTTCATATAACGTCTGTCGTCCATCTGTTTGTCTGAAAACTTTTTACATTTTTAATATTCTAGAACCACTGGCCCAATTTCCCAATTCACATAGAAATATGTACATTTGTATGTGCGTCTGTCCATCTGTCTCAATAAATTTAACCTTGGTCATCACAGTCATATTTATTTAATAGAAGAGACAAGGCATTCATATTAAACTTATGTATTAGTATTTACCCGTAGAATGGCATGATTTTTTTACATGTGACCTAGAAGTTTACCTACTTAAAAAAAAATGTTTTAAAATTATCAATTTGAAAGAGAAAAGTTAGGGGATTCATATTATACATGCATGTATATTATTACCTGTGATTAGACCTTTCCAAATCAATCATTTTACTTGTGACCTTTACTTTGAAGCCCTTTCCTACTTTTTAAAAAAAAATGCATAATTTGCTTATAACTTTTTATTGAGAAAGATATGACTGACCCCTCATTTGACATGTACGTGTACATTAATTACTATACGAATTCAAGATGTTTCCCAGATGCAATGCTTTTTTTTCCCCTTGACGTTGATGTTTTACCTAATTTTCAAAATATTTAACTCTTCTAAGGAGGAGTTCAGGGGAAAACAGGGCTTTTTGCATAAAAAAAAATAATGTTTACCAATTTACCCCCCAAGGGCAATTAAAATTTCCCAAACCTTCTGAACATCAACATGACACCACCCAAAAGATGATGACTACTGTGTAAAATATAGAAGGATTTCAGGAAAAAGGGGCTTTTTTCTAAAAAAAATATTTTTTTACCCCCGGGGGGAAGATAAAATTCCAAAACCTTACTGCACATCTACATGACACCACCAATCATCTCACTAAAGATGAATAAGTTCATAGAAGACGGGGTTTTTTCATAAAAAAACGTATTTTTAAACCCCAATTTGCCCCTTTGGGCAAAATCAAAATTCTGTAACGTTACTGCACATCTACATACATCACCAACCATCTCCCAAAAGATGATTAGGCTACTTTGTAAAATGTAGAAGGAGTTCGGGAAGACGGGGTTTTTTTTTTTTAAAAAAAAAAAAACGAATTTACGATTGCTTTCGTGTGCCGGTGTACACTTATATTCTTTTTTTATTTTTTCATATTTTTCTTATAATTTGATATCACATCATGAAACTTGAAGTGCTTATATAAAATGCTACTCTTTGCTATGACAAGGAAAGAAATTTAATAAATCAAAAAGAAACAAACTCTTTTACCTGTCTACAACTTTTTAGGACAATCCTATTATTTGACTACATTATAGAAAGTGTTCGTCTTTTTAAAACAAAAAGAAATGTAAGAATTCTGAATAAATTATATAGTTCTTAAATTTTCCCACATTATTCTTTTGCAATATTTATTTATGTTACATGTACTTATATATATACCTCTTTTTGCATACAAAAAGGGAATTTATCAAGATAACAATTAATTATTAATTAATTGATTATTATTTTCACAAAAATGATAAAAGCAGTATTATCAAAGCTAAACTTACCAAATTTCTCAATCCTCTTGTTTTCTATTTTATCTGTTAATTGTAAACATAGCAGAAAATCATTGTTTATACGTACTTTTATAAACTCAAAATCACACGAAGTACGTGGAGCAAACATAATAAATATTAGGCCACAATAATAAAAAAAATGTGTTCGTCGGCCCCGCGCTTGTTTTTAAAAAAAACTATACAAATAATGTTAATTTAAATTTCTAGCACCACAGGAATTCTGTGCTCTTTTCTGTTTATTTCCGCTCTATTTATCGTATTTTTAACCTGCTTACTCTGTATATCAGAAAAAAATATAATTGCCTGCTCACATTTTTTCATGCTCCGCCTAAAAAATTGCTCAGAAAAAAGTAATAATATTATCATTTAACCGCCTGTCCGCTTGTACTTTTTAAAATCAAATGTCCGACGAATAAGAAATTAAATTGGTGTGGCCTTAAAGATAAAAAGATTGATAAAGGCAATTTAATGTTAAAAAACTCCTGTATTCTGTATTCAGTCTGCAACTTATGACTTACGTTTCAGTTTCTGTATTTCTTTGGTGTTTTGGTGTATTTTTTTGGTGTTTTCCTCTACATTTGAGACCACCGACTCTGTTAAATGAAATACATGTAGTTATGCTAGGGTTAACTTGCATTAAGGTCTTTATGTTAAAGGTTTGTATAATACTGACATTGATATTATATATGTCTATAAAAATCCCTTTTAAAATGTATTTAACGTTTTTCTGCTTTTCATATATTATCTATTTTAGTGTGTTACAGATATGTTATAGTAAGATTTCACATATCCAGACGATTTTCATGTATGGACATGATCACAAAATTAGATCTCCCTCAATATTTCATTATTATTATGATATCCATTTGGATGTAAAACAAATGGAGATACTATACGTTTCACATTATGAAAAAAAAAATACTTACATACTCTAAAAACGTTTTTTTAAAAGGAGATCAATTTATGATATTAATCTTAATTCAAGTTATTCTTCTCAAAAAAATAAGTCATGCCTTAATTAGGCGGAAATTTCCTATGAAAGCATATAATAAAACTCCAACGATATTTAGGATGCATATAGTTCTAAGAACCAATCATATATTCTTTGTTGTCTTTTACCTGATTGCATGCAATGAAAGAGATAGACTTTATTTGGAATCAAAATAATTTAATTTTAGTTGCAACATGTACTAGTAATTTGATTGGGTAAAAGATTTAATCAATTTTGTTTAACATAACTTGCCTATGTCACTATGATTTAGGTCAAAAAGGTATTACTCAGGTTACGTTACTTTTTTAAATATTCTTAATTCAAGGAAGCTCTAAACACTAACAGAAACTTTTTTTTGGTCTCAGAGAAATATATACATATTAAGACTTTTTATCTCATAAATTATGTAATTAATGGTAAATAAAATATATAATCTTACAGCTAAGAGCAGATCACTCTAACTGCATAAATTACCCAATAAAACCCAATAAATATAGCTCTTTTGTACAGTGTTAAAAAAGCGTCATTAAAGCCTTTTCCTAGAGTAAACTAATTTCTCATTGGCTACACTGAAATTAATTATAAGGAATGAAGCTTATTAATTTCAACTTATGTAAAACGATATAACATAACAGTTTATACTTTTTATTAACCGCTTCGCGTATAATAAAAGTTGAAATAAGCGTATTCCTTAAATGTATATACCAGTAGTCTTACCTAATATTGCAAGCTGTTTTATCCATATCATTTCCTTTTCCCGGGTCCATTTTGTTGTTTTATAAAGTCTACCGATTTCTATGTTTTGAAACCCCAAATAAACATCAACATCTTCCGCAATCTTGCGATTTTTAAAAACTACTCTGGAAATCGGTATCAGGATGCCAATTTCAACAGCATGTCCGTGGGTTTTTGTTTCGATGAACCTTATACGCTCTATATTTGCCATACACTTCTGTCTGTAGGGTCAGGATCATTACCCCAACCTTGACTGTGTGCAGGTAATTTGTAAATTACGTAAAAATATATAAAGGATATATCCATGTCGGAAAAATTTCCACCATAGATATTTGACGGTTGGGGAAAAAATCAAATCAGTTTGAGATGTTTTATTTCTTTTTTAGAATTTATCCACTTTTGTATTTTTTAGACAGGTCAGTTGCTGGTATTCCCGAGAAGCAGCCCCCTCATGACGTAGCCATGGTCCCAGTATCAGGGGGGAGCCCCTGCTAGGTTTGTTGTTTGTGGTGAGAGGCGTACTTTGAAAAAATATTTTTGTTTTACATATTTTTATACCATTTCATTGAGTTTGATCTAGAAAAGGAAATATTGAACAATAAAATCTAATTTTTATTATAAATAATTAAAGCGATTGAATTTTAAAACATTTCATTTTTTTTATTAATGTTTTTTGCCAATTATTAAAAACATCGATTGCACTGACAAATGTCATTTGAAATGCAAGTTAGTGTAAAAAGCTTATTGACATAATCAATTTTTTTTTCAAAACTTTTTTTGAAATCTTTTTAGGTCATTTGAATCACTCAAATAACCTATTGCACGTTTTGTGCGTCACTATTCTTCATCTTCAATATTCAAATTTTTTCAGATTTTTCTCTGATTTTAAATGAACTTGCTAATTTCAAAATCTTTTGGGTATATATCACCCACAGGTGATATTAAACGAAAATTGTGAATACTATGCCCTCACCGCTCCTATGGCCTGATGGTCAGGAATAGTACTACCAAACTTAATACTGTTTTAAAAAAATCTACGTGATCTACATAAAAAGTGTTGTGGAAGTTTTCAGAATCTTTATAAAGCTTTTGAAAAAAAACCCCAATTTTTGGTTCTTTTCAGTTGATCAAAATATGAATGGTAGTGACTAAAACCCAAAAAAATTTTTAAAATCAGGTGTTCCGAAGCTCATTCTACCATTAAAAACCGTCAAGGGTTATGATTATCAATCGTTTATGTAGATACCCTTGTCATTTAGCTAGTGTACATTTAAAACACCGAGAAAATCTCATAATCAAGCAGTTAGGGGGTACATGTATCTTGGTGAAAACAGACCTACTGAAAAAGATCTTATGTGATTTTTAAATGGAGCTTTAAAAGAACTTTAAATGTCTTTATGCAGTCCTGCCCATAGGTGTCTCAGCCTTTTTCTCAGCACTTATATTAATATATACAAATACCTAAACATACACATTTACAAACATAAAAAATACCCCAACAATCCATCTTGTCGTTACACAAAAAGAAAAAAAAACAGTTGAAGTTGAAAGCAAATTTCGTTTTCCAGTAAATTTTTTTTCCCTGACCCCGTTGGACAAGTTGCAACACGCATGCTAGGTAAACAGAATATGCTATAATTTGATCAATATCACACAGGAGTTTTTTTTCAATGTATTTATAACAGAACAAAATCCTTTTCCAGAAAATGTGAGATTAAAAGAAATAAACTGTGACTTCGTCTGATACGATTTACAAGCAATTTGTGTGTAGCGGGAAGATATCATTATCACTTGTTTACATGTTTTAAAGATATGAAAAATAAAAAAAAAAAAAACATAAACATATTTACTTTCGTTGTTTCTGTGAACATTTTTAAACATGTTTTAAAAATATGAAAAAAAAAAAGAAATACGTACTTACAGATTTCAATTTGTTTTAGAACTATAAATGTCCATGGAGGAGCAATATTATGAGGGAACTTTTTTAAAAAATACTTTTAAAATACCTGTAAAGATCTTTTCGTTAGCATTAAAATTGTTGGTTGGGCCTTTAAAAATTTTTTTTTTGCAACTTGAACCCTCTTTGAGGTTATTATTTCATTATCAGATTTTTTTTAAAAAGGCAGCGGGAAAATACTGATACATGTTTGTGTACAAGTGAAATAAAACAAATAAAAAAGCACAGTCAAGATGTCAAAATTATATAATGGTTATTTACTCAATCTCTATTATTGATGTGGTGACAAAAATCTGGAATCAAATGATTTGTAAAACAAAAATTAGTTTAAATTTTGACAATATAAATAATTATTTTGTGAACATTAGTAACATTCATCATCATAAAAGAAAATTTTACTCTTGTACATTTTCAATGCAATACTGTTCCTTATGTCTTTATATACAATTTTTCATTGAGTCAAAAGCTGACTGACCTTTTTTCATACTAATTGTTAGTCCATTATTTATACACTGAATTGACCTTTTTTTCCATTATTTCCCGATCATGACAAGAGACAGGGGGTGTCCCTTTTGGGGGGATTTTACCCTCCATGGCACCTGATCCCACCACTATGTTTGGGGGGCCCGTGTTTGCTCTGATTCTGATTTGTATTGATTTATGGACTTTGAGATTGAATACTGTTGATCTCCATATCCTTCTTTCATAACAAAAATTGGACTTTTAAGGTTACACACAAGTGTTTCAAAGGCTTTGATACTTCATTCTATTAACAGAATCCGACACTTTTTTTAAAATAAAGAATGAAATATATGCAATTTTACCAGAAAATCATTTTATGAATTTCACATTATTGATAATACAAATATTCTGCTTTGAAAAGATAAGTCATTTTACTTAAAATTTTCTGAGGGACCGGTACAGGGATTGCTCACTCCTCCATGGGACCTGATCCCACATGCGATGTTTTAAGTCAGGTTTCTTGCTTTATTATTTTGTATTGTTTTATGGACCTTTGATCTTGGATGCTATTGTTATCTCCAATGTTTAGTAAGAAGGGAACAAAGAAAAAAATTCATTTAAATTCTTTACTACACTTAAGCACAATGCATATACATAAATGGAATGTGTTGTTAGCCAAAATTACAAAATATTTAACTGTAGTAAGCTTGTTTCTAATAAGACTAAAAGTTCTATGTAAAGACACATATTGCTACTGCCAGGATTGTTTTGTTTCATTCAAAATTATATGGATTAAGCAAACAAGATAGTGATTAACATCTAGTAACATTAAATCTTCATTATTTGAAAATCAAGTAAACATGGTTTTTCATTTTAACAATAGTTTTTTAAAAATATCATTTTCTCTAAGAATACAGGATTACAAAATCTACCAGTTTCTACATAAAACTTGATTTGGGAAAAATACAAAAATAAATTCTCAGAACTAAAAACACAATATGGTTAGATTTCAAGTTTCTTCACATATAAATATCAGTTGTTTTTGCTATTCCTTCCTAAGTAAAAAAAAAAAAAAATAATAAAAAACATTTTATTTGCATGCATTATCTACAGATGCATTTCCGTTGTTTTTGGCTCCTTGGCAGGTCCAGTCCAAAAAACTATTTTTACCTACGTATATTAATAGTACCTAGGTATTTAAAACACACAAAGAGCTTTTTTAATTTTGCTTTACTTTATTTTGTGGCCAAATGCAGGAAAGGCGCAACATGGTGAGCACAAAATTTCTTATAAGGTCACACGATGATGAAATACAAAAATTTGGCTAAAAAATGAAATTTGTATATTATCAATTTTGCATAGAAATAATTAAATTTGCTTATTCAGGAAAAATCATTTTTTGGCCAAGATTTTGTCGTATTCATCATTAGTGTGACCGTATCAAAAAATATGGTATTCACCACGTTGCGCCGTTTGGTCTTTTGGTCGCAAAATGCAGAAATTATATAAAGTAGGTAAAAATAGCTACTTTTGGTAGCTTTAAATACCTAGGTAGCTATTAATAGCTACGTAGGTAGAAATAGTCTTTGGACTGGACCTGTTCGCGTTTTTTAGATCTAAAAATTATTATACACATTTGATTTGATACTTATAAGCAATATTTGATGCTGTAAGTTGAGTTTTTTTTAACATTTAATAAATGAAGAAAAGATTTACTAGGTATTTACAAATATCCAATTTCCCGTTCATACAACAAAGATGTAGCACAGTTTTCACGTCATTTCTGGTGATTTCAACTTTAATACCTTTTCCCAACATAGATTTAAAGAATAATTCAATGTTCCCAACCCACGATGCATCACATAACGCATTTTCGCCATCGTTGTCCTTGATATAAAGTAACTGAGGAAAAGTATTCATTAAGTACACATTTTTAGTTTCCCATTCATGCAACACAATTGGAGCACCGATTTCCCGTCGCCTCTTGTATAACGGTATTTTTTTCAATGTTGTTAATGCGGTGATTCAATCATGGAATCAAATGATTTGTATAGAATTCTAAGCTTTAATTTGACAATATAAATAATGATTCTGTGAACATTAGTAACACTCTTCATCATAAAGGAAAAGTTTATTCTTAATGCTTTTTTTTTAAATGCGATGCTGTTTTTTTATGTCCATATATTTCATAACAACTATTGGACTAATACTATGATGACTTCATTTAGGTTAAAAGAATCCGACACTTATTTCAAATATGAAGAATTAAATATTTGCAGCATTTCGAGAATATAATTTATTATGAATTTCACGATTATTGATTATACAAATATTCTGCATTGAATATTAATTAGTCTTTTTAAACTAAACAGTTTTCTGTTAATATCAGTACTAGTATTTCTCTAGGAAAAAGTAAATATGAGAACTTTACATATAAACATATATATAGTAAGTAAAACAAACAAACTTTGACTCAAAATATTTTACAAAGCTTTTTACAACCATTTCGCTGAAGACGAACCATACACAATTCAAAGATGAGAGAACATAAATGTTTGTGGTGAAGAATTACATGTACATGTATGATTTACATTGATTTTTTTTTTGTAATAAGATTTTATTCAGTATTTTTTATAAATAACAACAATACATAAACAAAAATAATGATAGAGAAACATGAAAATCTATATGTTGTTAAATACATCAATTGTTTACATATTTATGCCAAGTTATTACAAAATAAAGAGTAAATCCGACGTTTTTTCGATTATAACATTTTTTTTATAGTGCATATACATATAATGGAATCATTTTTTTTAAAGACAAAGTGTTGCAAGTATAAATATACAAGATATATACTGAAACAGAGTTGAACTAGCAATTATGGTCCACCGGGGTCCTAAAAACCACAAAAAGTCCAAACACTTCCCAGTGGACGATGCTACTTGAGACTGTTCTCTCGAAGTAGCTGCTTAATTAAAAAAAACAAAAAGCAAAAAACATGTATACATCATATTCTTAATGTTTCTGCAAATTTTGAAAAAATATGTTTATCACAATTCATAAGACGTAATACAGAAGAATATTGAATAAGTGCATTTTTGACATATTTTAACAAATCTATTTCAGTTTCTTTCAGAGATTGAATTCTACAGTACATTTGTATTTATATATTTTATACGCTATAAAAGATATTAATAAATTCAAAGATTCAACCTTATCGTTCTTTTCTAGATAAAAGCCAAGAACGATGTGTTTCCATTTATATCCATAAGTAAAAAAGTTCCTAATTTTTTCCAAATCTTTTCAACTATTTTACATTCAAAAAGTAAATGTTTTGTGGTTTCAGTTGTTTTGCATAAAGTACAGTTGTCCCCCTTGTCCTTTATCCATTTACTTAAATAGGTATTGTTGCAGAGAATATTATGAAGCATTTTATAATTAAATTCAGCGACTTTGTTGTCATTTATATCTTTGATTTTTCTCATGTATATATTTTGCCATAGATTTGAGTCGTTTGCAGGAATTGAAAACTCTTGAGAAAGTTTAATTTGATAACACGGTTTAACGAATTTTTTATGTATCAAAATTTTATAAAAAAAATTGGCATTTCTTACCATTTAGATTTGAATCCCCTGTTGCAAAATGAAATCTCATTTCATTCTTTATGTTTAAATATTTGGCATTAGATAAGTCACATTTTTTACACAATGGTTTAATTGCTGATAATAAAGTTTTATATTCACAAAGCCAGTTCGACTTTCTTTTAATAACAGTGGAAAGCATTTGTAGTGTTTTTATGTTCCCGTTATCATCTATTAAATCTTTTAAATAGAGAATATTACTGTTGACCCAGTTGTTGAAAAATAATGTTTCTCCTTTTATTTTGATATTATTGTTATTCCAAATGGGTTGTTTTAAAATATCATTAGGTGACGTATTTTCGAAGTTACACATTTTTTTACATTCGTTAAATGAGATTAGAATTTGTTTGTAGAAAAGCGGAAGCTTGCCTATTCTGTCAAGCGCTTTTAAACTAGTTTCAGAAAATTGTAAGACGTAATTCAGATTTAAATTCGATTTTTTCAAAAAACTCTCAAAGATTTCAAATACAGTGCCCTTAGAAGATATCAGTCGCGGTATCCACGCTGCTTTCAGAGCCTTGAACTTGCATTCAATATCTGTAATTGATAATCCTCCGTCAGTTAAATCGCCGATCAGTGTATTTCGTTTGATTCTTTCCGATTTGTCCCATAAGAAATTAAATAAAAGTCTTTGGACCTTACAGATATATTCTTTATTTGGTATACACAATATAGATGCAACATAAACTAGTTTTGAAATTGCTAATGTTTTGATTATACACGATTTACCAAAAACCGTTAATTTTCTACGCTTCCAAGATTCGAAATAACTTTTCAATGTCGTGGTAGATTTTCATCCAATTTTTATTGTAGCATTCTTCTTTATCGTGTCCTATATAAATACCTAGACATCTTATTGCTTTATTTGTTGCTTTAATACCGTCGATTTCATCATACATATCTTTGAGCCCCCTAACAGGATACATTCCGTCTTGTTTATGTTGATTTTTGATCCGGCGTGATCGCAAAACTCGTTTATAATTTTCAAACTAAAATCGAGAGATTTCTTGTCATTCAGAGCAACTGTTAGGTCATCTGCATGTTGTATATTAATAATTTCTTTATCATTTATACTAATTCCTGATATATTTGGTTCGTTTTTGATTTTTATGGATAAAATTTCAGCTACAAATAAGTATAGTAAAGCTGATATTGGACATCCTTGTCGGATTCCTCTCGTCATATTACATGTTTTAGATAACCATCCGTTATTTTTCATTTTGAATTTAGGGTTTTTATATAATATCTCTACCCATGTAATAAATTGATCGCCAATATTAAATTTTTTTAATGTTTCAAGAAGAAAGTTCCATTCTACGGAATCGAAAGCTTTT
>NW_026927374.1:0-5000 GCF_032062105.1 Saccostrea cuccullata | reverse complement strand
AACCGGACATAAACCATGCTCGTAAACAAATCATACAATGAATAATGGAAGTGCTGATAAATAATATCATAGTCCTACTCTACCTCTTTTGAAATTAAAATTTTCTTTGAAATATTTTTCAAATAAGCCTTTGACAGAACTTTTACGATCGTCTCATGTGGATAAAAACGCGACTTTTCAGTATGCTTATCATTCTATATTCTGACGTCATTTTCGGAGTTATAACGTCATAAAAATTATAAAGTGACGTCACAATATGTGTATATTTTTCTGATCTTTCCAATGATATCAAACTCAATAATTGCCGTAAAACGGTTAATCTTTTATTAAACAGTTGCCAGAACTTTTGAAATGCCCCTCGTATACAAAGTAATACAGTACAAATACTAAACAAAAACCCTAACAAATATGTGTCAAAACTCGACAAAAAAGCGACGTCGGCTGTCCGCACGGGGCAGCATCCGATCAAAAAAATAAGTTTTTATGCGGTGGAAACGACGTAAGAGACAAAATGTTAAAACAACTCAAAACTAGATGCTGTCATGAGACAGTAATACCTGCACTAAGGTGTTTGCCTCTAAATACACACTCCTTCATATTGAACTTTCCAAGGAAAAAGTCAAAATAATTCTATAATTATCACCGTACATGTATTCGTCAAATCGAGCATAAAATTTTCAGGTGACCATATGATCTATGAGTCTCATATATGTATTTTGTATACTTAATTCATTACCAGTCTGAAATAACAGACTTTAATTAATGAAGTAAATTACTTAATTAGATTCTGATAAATATTTTGCCCATAATTTGGAACTTTTTAAATTTACTTTCTCAACGACATAAAATAATATTTTAGTAAAAAGCGTTTTTGATGAATTTATCAAAATGTGCAAACTGATTTTAGTATTTGGTCAGGAAAAAAAAACATTGAAAATACAACCCAAATGATTTGTCAATGCCTATCTCTCTCCCCCCCCCCCACACACACACACACACACACACACACTCTCTCTCTCACACACATTTTTTAAAGTAGACCTAGATGGCAAAGTTATGTTAATACATCGCTTATTATGATAGTTTGAAATTTGTTCTTGTACTAAACAGTTTTACGTGTGAACATCTTATTGAAAATTTCTACATTCACATTGGGTTTGCGTCACCCATTATCATATTTTTAGATGTCACCACTCGGCACACATCGGCTGATTCATACTTCATCTAATGAAGAATTAGATTATTTAGCACATGTATGCTGACGGTGCAGTGTGGTCAGTTAAAATCAGTTGTGTTTTAATTGGATTATATGGATTATATTTCATGAATTCGTTGACAAGACCTATGACAATCGGTAAGTACAAGGTTTAGAATAGACTGCATAAAAATAGATAAATGCAAATGGTTAGGTTGAAGTTCAAAAGGGTCAAAGATCATCGCATGCCACAGTCGACAAACTTCACATTGTCAAGTTATCTCCCGTTGCGGACATTCAGTAGATACAGGCGGAGATCCAGAATTTTTTTTCGGAAAGGGGAGGGGGGGGGGTTCACACCTGAGTCAAAAAATTTCTTTTGGCAAAACCTTTTAATGGGTAACACCAATTTTGACCTCTTGATCTCTTGACCTTGGAGTTTGACCCACTTTTACAAGAAAAATACCTTAAACTTGGTCTAAGTTTTGAATAGTTGGTGCTAGGACTTTCATGCTTAACATGTGTAATCATTGTGAACTTTAAACAGGTATAAATATTTTTAACCTTGACCCTAGAGTTGAACCCAATTTAATTTTAACCTTGGCAATAACTTTTGAACAGGTGAGGAAGTACTATGGCTTCCTCTCTTATTTCCCTGAACTCCTCTTACATTTTACTCAGC
The DNA here is from genome assembly GCF_032062105.1 of Saccostrea cuccullata. Classification (NCBI taxonomy): domain Eukaryota; kingdom Metazoa; phylum Mollusca; class Bivalvia; order Ostreida; family Ostreidae; genus Saccostrea; species Saccostrea cuccullata. The sequence goes on along the minus strand of NW_026927374.1, from coordinate 3,123 downwards.
AGCCTAATCAGCATTTGGGAGATGGTTGATGGGGTACATATAGATGTGCAGTAAGGTTTTGAAATTTTAGGACTTTTGCCCGGGGGTCAATCAGTGTGAAGTTTCAAATGACTGTTTTTAAGCAAAAAACCCGTCTTCCCTGAACTCCTCTTACACTTTTACTCAGCAGCCTAATCATCTTTTGGGAGATGGTTGGTGGTGTCATGTAGATGTGCAGTAAGGTTTCGTGAATTTTGATTTTCCCCGGGGGGGTCAAATGGGGGTTTGACCTTGACTTGGAGTTTTTAATGCAAAAAGCCCCTTCTTCCCTAAACCCTCTTACATTTTACTCAGCAGCCTAATCAAATTTTGGGAGATGGTTGGTGGTGTCATGTAGATGTGCAGTAAGGTTTCGGAATTTTCCCTTGTCCCGGGGGTATAAATTTTAGGGTAAAAAATGACGGTTTTAATGCTAAAAGCCCCTTCTTCCTTGAACTCCTCTTACATTTTATTCAGCAGCCTAATCATCTTTTAAGAGATGGTTGGTGGTGTCATTTCTGTAGTCCATCTGTGTAGTAAGGTTTTCACATTAACTTCTTGCCCGGGGGTCAAATGGATTTACATTTAATGACGTTTTTTATGCAAAAAGCCCCGTCTTCCCTAAACTTCTGTTTCATTTTACACAGTGGCCTAATCCTCTTTTGGGAGAGTTCACTCTATTTGAAATTTTGGTAAAACATCAAGGTCAGGGTGGACTAAAAATCAAAAATAGCATGTTTGTCAAACATCTTGTTATGGGTAATGTACATTTGAAATGTGAAAGTCGTATCTCTTCTCAATGAAAAGGTCAATACAACATTATTGAAAAATAGCTTTTTACACTTTGCCATAACTTTTGTCAAGGTCAAGGTCACAGAGTCAAAAAGTCATGATACATTTGGAAAGGTCTTTTCACAGGTAATATGAATGCCCTTTCATTTCTCTTTCAAAATGATCAATTTAATAACAATTTGCTTATGACAGTGGGTCAAACTTCAAGGTCATGGGTAATAAAAATCATAGTGTATTTGACTGTGACGGATATGCTAGAAAACAGCTCTTTACACTTTTTGCCACAACTTTTGAACCATAGGAGATAGGGACTTCTTAAGAACCACTGAGCCAATTTCAACCAATTTACATGTAAATATGCAGGGGACGTTTTCCAACATAAATCTTCATCTCAAGAACAGCAAGGACATTTATTGTCCCCATTTTTGCTAAAGGTAGGGGACATTAAATCTCATTTGTTTGTAAGTCTGTCCATCTGTCACAATAAATTTAACCTTGGTCATCATGGTCATATATTTTGAATGAGAAGAGACGGGACTTTTATATTAAACATGTGTATTAGTATTTAATGGGACAATACCATTCTAAATACACTATGATTTTTATAACCCATGACCTTGAAGTTTGACCTACTGTCATAAACAAATTAATTGTAATTAAAGGTCAAAGTCAAAAAATATTGCTGCAGTTGGATATTTACATCAGTATGCATCAACATATGAATTTTGATAAAAATATCTAGAAAGTTTCTTTGAGCCCAATGGAAAGACAGATGGAAGGGTGGAGGACGGACATGACAAAACTATACATGCATTCCTAATCATGGTGTGGCATAAAAAACTTGAATCTACATTATATAGGATGTTTCCATCTATCAAGATTATACAAGCAAATTCAAAGAATTGTGGTCCTCTGCTTTCTGTGTTTTAGTGAATGGGATGCTATAATTTATGGCAGATTGTGTGTCAAATATGCACCCCTATCATATATCAATTTTTGAAAATTGGGTCAAAGGGGAAAAATCATAGCATGCTCTGAAACATTTTGTTGTACATGTCAAATATGAAAGTCCTATCTCTTTTGAATCAAAAGTTATATATACAATATAATATTTTTGAAAAGTAGGTTAAACTTCTAGGTCAAGGTCACAGAGTCAAAAGTCATGATATATTCAGAAAAGTTTTTTCACATGTAATAAACATGTATAATTTGAATGCCCTTTCTTTTTTCTTTCAAAATGATCAATTAAAATTGTTATTTTTTGGAAAGTAGGTAAAACTTTAAGGTCAAGGTCTCACTTGGGTTAAAAAATCATAGTATATTTAAAAGTTTTGTAGTAATGTACATGTGAAATATGAAAGCACTATCTCTTATTATTCAAAAGTTATGACCAAGGTTAAATTTATTGTGACAGATGCACATACTAGCTGTCAATAAGATGGACAGACTGACAGACAAATGAGATTTAATGTCCCCTCCCTTTCCCCAAAATGGGGGACAATAATGCCCTTGCTGTTCTTGAGAAGAAGATTTATGATGGAAAAAATCCCCTGCATGTTTCTTAACGCAAATCAATATTGTGTTTTTATGTCATTTTGCTTGTTGTTAAACATCCCTCTCAGGAATTTTTCACTCATATGGAGACACCACCACTTGAAAAATAATGAGGACAAATTAGATTTGAGGTCAACATTCATTTTAGGAGTTTTCAACCATTAAGGCGTAAAGAAATATTAACTCGATCCTTCCCCTCACCCCTTCCCAGACCCCTGTTTGTTCATGTATGCAAACTACTACTTGTTTTTACATTAAAAAAATGTTTATACAAACAGTTTAATGTGGTCCATCTCTGAATGATTTTCATTCCTAATTCTAGGAAGATAGGTTGACACAAATTCATGAATAAAATGTCAAGTAATCTTAAATTATCATTGATGCACTTTTATTTAATTTAATGCAGTCATATTGTGAACATTTCCAGCTCATTAGGAATGTGGGGATGACCTCTAGGGGTTCATAACATTTATACCATTAAATTTACATAACATAATAACACAAGTAACAAAATTATGTATAGTCAAATGGAAAAAGTTTCCTACTATTTAGGAGTCACATGATCATTTGTCATTACAGGGACAGGGATTGGGAGATTGTCCCCAAACCCCCCCCCCCCCCCTGGAATTTGCAGGACTATAGTATATACTGGAGGAAATAAAAATGACTTTGAATGCCCTAAGTGTCCCTCCACTCTAGAAAACAGACCCAACCATAACTTCTTTTTTTTTGCTTCTCAGGTTTTGGGGCCCTCCCCCC
>NW_026927373.1:0-30491 GCF_032062105.1 Saccostrea cuccullata | reverse complement strand
GGGCGACATAATAATAATAGGAAACATAAGAAAAACAAGAGGTCTTCCGAAGGAAGTCGGAAGACCTTAATAAGAAACGGAGTAAAACAAACAACGTCCCCCAACTTCGTTTGGGGAACATAAATATATACATATATAGGAATAGGAAGGTTGTAAATAAGCATTGTTAATAAGGTTTTAATGTATAATTCTCTAACAATGAAGCACTAGTTAAGGGCATGTCTCTTAAACTCAAACCTTTAGTGCAGTGAGAACAAAATGTAAACATTTCTTCAAATGGCTAAAATACGTTATATTTTGATCAAATTTTAAATCCTTATGATAAAGATACAATAAATATGCATAACTGAATGCATGTTGTGTATATAAAATCTATACTTTTGCAGAAAAATGCTTTTGTTATGCTCTTTAGAACTGCGCAGCTACAGAATTCAGCAGAGCCTTAAATTGCACTTTTAAATGATTATTTCAAGTTCAAAACAAGGTACCGTTGTCTTCAAAAAGAGTGTAAAGAACCATGAAAGTAGTTCATGGATAGCAGCACGTGGTCTATTTTTAGCACATAATTTAGTTTCAAGACCTCCTCTTAATATGGAGGGACATAACAATCTTAAAATGTAGAAGAGAATTAGAGTTGCAAAATATTTCAAATAATATGAACACTTTTAAAAGAGGAAAGGTGTTATAGTGTGGTTTGAAGTAATTTATTTAGTGTTATTATTGAGCAGTTGTTAAATAGTGTACGTATTGATATAAAAAAAATCTTAAACTCTTTGATTCTAGGTAAGGAAAAATGAGCACCATCAAAATTAAAAAAAAAATTAAGAGTTTGTAAGTTTGCCACAGATAACTTATATTATATATCAAAATTTTAATTATCACCAATGAAACACAAATAAATTAGACACATAAAATCGATATGAATGACCTTGTTTTAGTACCTACTAGTACGAGGGGTGATCAAAAAGTTTGCGAAATATCTCTATATCTACAAAACCACAATTCAGATTAGAAACGTAGCCAAACACAATTTCTATAAATAGCATATGCTGAAGTTTTGCTCCTTGTTTGTGACGCCACAATCTGAAAATGACGTCATTATGCACATATGGAGAAATGGTGTTCATTCTGCTCATTTACATATTCGCCATATTGGAGCTATAATGGCGGCAGATTCTATAAAGGATTATATAGAGAACTTACAAAAAATTGCCAATTTTTATATTCTAACTATTTCGGATAAAGTTCTTCCGCCGATCTTTTGTTTTTCCTTTATATCCTCTACCGGAAATAACAAAGATGTTGCGACCGCCTTCTTGATTTGAAAATTCGAAGCGAGAGTACACTGTTTTATGAAGAAAAGAAATGGTATAATTTGAGTTTTTGCAGGATCTTATGAATATTAATGAGAAGTAAATCACGTGGGAGCAACCTCATGAATAAACTGCACGTCATTTCTCCATATGAGGTACTTGTGACAAAAATGGTTGTCTCAGTGGAACTCGTTCAACAAACGACTTTAATATTTATGGTATATTTGCATATATTTCAGCTTGTCTGTAAATATATGCCGTTATCAAAGGTTTCGTTGTCATAATATTGTTTGAAGCCAATTTGATGGTGTTATTATATATGTATGTTGTTGATTTTTTGAAATAATGGTATATTTAATGGATTACTTTGAGAATCAGTCAGCTGCGAAATCCGGAAATTTTGTCCGGAATTTTTTAAACAAACCGTTTTTCACTCTGAACTTACAATACCCACACTTCGTTTTTCTATCAATGCCGATAACCTGCAGACGGTTTAGAAATTCAGAGCTAAAATTGTTTGAAATACCCTCCCACCCAACCACCTTTAATTTCGTTGTTTGACTTATTCAGGGTTTCTGCCGTTTAAGCTTGGTACTTTCAGATGACATAAACTGTCTACAGGCACAGGAATCCCTAGACGTACATCTTATCACCGTGGCATTATTTCAATTGTCAACACGAAGTGCTGTGAAGCCATATCATCACCTTTAACGGCGTTGGATCCTGACATCTAAAAACTCAGATTCAATGTTAGAAGTTAAAAATGATGCAAAATTTTATAAATAATAAAGGACTGGACCCAAATCTTCTCAGGATCGAGCGTCCTTAAATTGGTTGTGGAAACACACACAGGAATCCTTGGACATAAATCGCGTCACAATGTTTTAATTCTCAACAGGAGTGCGACGAAACCAAATCGTCACCTTTAAGTTGGTTGTAGACAAGATGGGAATCCGTAAACCTACATTTCGTCACAGTGGTATTATAATTGCGGTGTAGCCATATCGTCAACTTCAAGTTGGTTGTGAAATATGATGTTGGCTGTTGTTATGTTGATGTTGACTGTTGTTACGTTGATATTGATTTGAAAATATTTTCATAATATAAATAAATAATTTAAATAATTTAAAGTAAAAAGATTGTTGATGTTGATGTGTCACATGATTGTGAAAGCCTTTCCAGCATGCTAGTTGCCGTTCTGGCGACACATAAATTTGTTGTAGAGCCCTGTTGTCTGGCGGCCCCAAAGTTGATGTTGATTGTTGAAATACATTTATCTGACCACTGTGACCAGAATCTGCCATACAATAAACTATAAACTTTTAAATGTGTTTTAATTCTGAAAAGATTCAGTAGCAATGTTGCAAATACGAGCATAGGGCTTATGTAAGCTCATGCATATTATGGATGTCTGGGTAGGATATTCCATAAGGCATTACTGTCTTTAATATCTTAGAAATGTCTTTGAAGTAACGTATAAGAATTTGTTCACAATTTATTAAGACAAATGACTTCCTATAATTTTAATCAATGATGGGATAGATCGTTTTAGTGAAGGAAGGCAGATGGTTAATTATGATATATATACTTGTTATGTTGCCCGGTGAAAGCAAGTTTGAAAAGGAATGTGTTTTAATTAAGCAGTATGCTATCAAAGACCTCCAATTTAGACTTTGAAAAATATTTGAATATTTCAACAATAATATAACTTTCAAATACTTAAGATATCGTTTACTTTTTGATCACCCCTCATTTTCAAATTAAATGCTAAGCATCCTCCTTTCAGTGCCCCATTTGAAAATAACTTCTATACGCCACAGAAAAAAGACCTGCCGTAAACACATATATTTATGACATTTTTAGTTTTCTTGATTTAAAGAAACCAACAAATTATCATTGTTCCATGAAAAATTAAAAATAATCATGGTAATTTTTTATCCACAGCTTATATGCACATTCCATTTTGAACTAATATTAACGAGGAAAAGCAAACATAAGATTTTTCCCGATTTGCTGGAGTGGGGTTAAAATGGCTTTTTTTTTATCAGACGATGCGATAGACATTCGCCTATGCCGCCCATAGGAAATAAGCCTTAAAATATTGAAAAAATCAATATAATTTGATATTTTTTTAAGCATTTTTAAAGAAACTATACTAATATATGTAAATATGGGTATGTTCAATGAACGCGACTTCACGTACATTAGCTGTTTGTCACGTGACATGTTTAAAATTAGAAAACAATATGTACGGTTACAAAGATCGTAAAAATTCAACGATATACGGATAATTTTTCACTAATGTGTTTTTCATTAAACAAATTTCTTAACCCGAAAAGTGTGAGGTGCCTGAAGGAAATCCTATAACCTTTGATAAACTATGTGCATTTACACTATAACTTCTGTAAAACTACAAAAAATACAGCGCACAACTTGCTCCAACTTTTCAAAATAGTACAGTAGCTACATAATTGTGTATTAAATTTGTTTTATAATCAAGCGGATATCGTGAACTTTTGAAATTTTCAAATTAAATGCTGTACGTTTCATAAAAGTGCATGACTCCTTTATAGTGCCCCATAATTATCAATTAAATAACTTCTATCGCCATTCAAAAAAATGAATCAATTTTAGTAAACACATATATTTAGACATTTTTATCTTTTTTTCTTGAGTTTTAAAGAAACCAACAAATTATCAAGACTTGTTCCATGAAAAATTAAATATAATCATGGTAATAAACGGATCTTCCTTTCAAAGCACATGCCAACCACGTGCTCAGTGGATTAATTTTACAATAAACATGAGGAAACTATGAACTGTAAACAAAACATTTTTTCCCGATTTGCTGGAGTGGGGTTAAAATTCGCGTTTTTTCATTAATCAGATGATGCGATGCAACAAATAAAAGTAGTAAGTAATATAACCTAATGATTATTACTTTCTTGTCTTGATGCAATTATGGTCGCATTTATTATAAAATCAATGTTATTCGAAATCTGTGTGACAGAGGAATGGCGGACGAAATAAACACATTGCCTCAGAAAGACACCCATATGTAAAATTTTATTTTCAAGAATTATGGATAATGACAAGAAAAAAGCGAAACAAATGGTTGTAGCCATATTATCAATGAATCAAACTAACACCATTTGCAATGCATTTATCATCTCGTAAATGCTGTAGCTGCGCAGTTCTAACATGATTAATTTCCTCCTAATTAAAACAAAATAAACTTAATTGTTTACTAATTTTGGTCTCTAACAGTAGGTAATTAGTGCATTAGCACTTTGAGTAACTTTGGGCTAGTTTAGTAGAGTATTAAGCGCATACTTGGTATTTCTTATTTTACACCAGACTAGATCCAATATGGCTTGTACATCCCCCTTAATGTTTTGATGCATCTTTATCAATATTTGTGATCTTTTTGTGCTACATATAGCAATGAAATCCTGATCGAATTAGATACTGTACTCGATGCACAAACATGGTGATTTAACAGATAATTATGCATAAAAAGCTAAAGTGCAAAACAAAACTAACTACATTGAACATATTTGATTAGATAAGCACTAACAATACTGATGCCAAGAAAACAAGAAAATTGAATAAAATAAAAACAATCATTATTTATTCAAAATAATAAAAAAAAAAACCAACAAAAAACAAACAAAAAAAAACAGTACTGACAGTGTACTTACGAAACATTCTTATACTGAAATTATTATTCAAATGGAAATTAAGAGGACACCACCTCTAAAAGATTTTGAATTATTATTTTAGAAGGAAATTAAATAATGGTGAATATGAAATGGATTTTTGTATTAAGCATAAATAAATTCTCTGAATATTTTCTAAAACATTGTCAACTACATTTAATAGGAAAAAATAAAAACCTTGAAATGTGAAATGTTTGTAAGTCAGAGGATTTTCTATAAAGTACGTTTAAATATTTTTTTCTCTCATATAAACATATTTTAAAATTTACAAAGAAAAAGGTTCATGAATTAATTTTTAACAAATATTTCTCTAACTTAATACACGATCCATCTTTTATTTTTACTCAAAATAACGCATTTTCTTTGATGTTTGATGATAATTTTCATTTGTAAGAGGATATACGAGTGTATTTATTTCTGCAGAAATTCCCTTCATAAGAATCCCCTGACTATATCCGTCTTTTCTTGATTGGTTGGCTGTATCAATGATTGTGATCAACTTTTAAAAAATTTTGCCTGTACATTGCGTTGGCCCATGGGTTACGTGCTGATTTGCATTAAGCTCTAGGCTGCTTATATCAATCAAACGCATCAAGTCCTTAACAATTTACTCACGGATAAGGAAAAGGGAAAATAGGTGGAGATCATTTTATATTGACTTCTTTTTAAAGAATTCAGTTTCAAAGTCCTACAATCTCTATATTGCGGTAACCCCAAGCCCCCTCCCCCCCTCCCCACCGTTCATAAAATAAACGCTTTTTGGGCTTTTAACCATGGAAACGATTTTTTTACGGTAGAAGTACTTTTTCCGCGTTTCACATTAATTTACGCTATGTACGCGGTCACACTTTCTCCGCGGAAATTTGTCCCTTCGTTCTCAAAATACGTGTAAGGAATATATTGAGGGTTCAAAAAATCCGCGTAATTTTCTACCAGCGGACTTAAAAAGAAATACAGATTCCGCGGAATTATGAGTCCTTGGAAAATAGTACGTTTTCAGTATTTCCTTAAAAATAAGCCTTTAAAACTCCACTGATAATTTTGGGGTTTATTAAAAATATTGTAATAAAAGTCGATTTTATACTGATTTTTTTCTTTGAATCAAAGGACTGAAACTCGGACTTTACGAGGGCTGTTTGGAAATTATCGACACATTTCCTTTTACTCCATAAAAGGCAGAGATAAATTCAGGAAAATTCAATTACATTTTACAGACAACGAATATGACAATTCCACAAAATTTCTAATTCATAGGATAATTAGATAAGTTCCATTGACATAATAAAATGCATATGTCTATCGACTTGGAGCAGCATCGCTACGTCATTTTTACGTCACGTCAGCCAGAGATGTTTTCGTGTTTGAAACAATCGGGACGTGTTCACTCTCCTTTCATTGTTATCATATCATACAAAAATCAACTGTCAATTTTCTTAAACGATTCTTTAGAAAAAAAAATGCGTTAATTTTTCATGCGTCATATATACAGAATGATTTAGTAACATGCAGTGCCGATTTATGCAACACTGGTCAACGTTCTTAATTCCGTAGCGGTAAAAATTATGGTCGTCCAAAACGTTTCATTTACTTTGATTGAAATTTAGGTAAGAAAAAAAAGTATGTATACATGTGAAATAACATACCCTTTGGCATGTTTTACCGTTGTTATTGTTAATTTTAGAGGGTTGCTCACTCCGGAAAAAGTTCTACGTGGCGCAACGCGAAAATTTAGTTCTCTCTCTGTTCCGCCTTGGCGTCAAAATTAATTTTGTCGCCGTTATCAGATTTCTTTTCCGCGCTTAATTTTTTTTAAATAATCTCCATATTCCGGATCAGATTTGTAAAACATGAAGTGAATATAAAATTTAAAAATTATATGCAAAAATTTAATCATTTTCGCTCTAATCATTGGTCCACCGGGGGTTCGAACGTTGTTATTACATATTTTAAATATCTGATTTCGTGACTGCGCCAGGTACCCCTACCATCGGTACATTTATATATCATTGAATAGAGGATATTTAATATTTGTAAATTATATCATGCTTTAATGAATTCTCAATGTTTGTCAAACGTACGAGGGTTGATCCAAAAGTAATGTCACAACTTCGATAAAATTGCTACTAGTCGATGTAAATCGACGGAATTTTACATGATCGAAGCTATATTTATTACAAATAAGTCCAGAAAAATTCAAATTAAAATGATGTATACTTATCAAAATATCGAAGTATATACAAAGTGCAATTATGTTAGTCGCCGTCATATGATGGATACGCGGCGTCATACACTTAAACGCTTCCCTTTCGTTTCACTAAAATATTTGAGATTCACGAACACATTCACATATATTTCTCTTTTTTATATAACTATTGGCACCCATTGTAAACTCAGTCCATACATAATTTAGTTATCTGTCAAAATTCGTTGAACAGTACATTAAAAAAAACCCCCTAAAGTTTCCCATATCGCTCTAACTGTCTAATCGTCTCTCTTTTTTGGAAAACGTCAGACACAATTTCAAGAACGTTTCCACCTGACCCCCTTTTTCGGTCTATCTGTCCTCTGCTGATCATTCAGTGACCTATAACCCGCTAAAAATCTCTAAAACCACCTATAAACAAATCTCTTATTTACGTTCTATCCTCTGTGTGTCTGATTATCATCGTAACTGTTTCTACGGGTAATTTCCCATTTTGAAGCAAAAATGCATTACAGATCGTTTTAGCGGTTTTTCTCCATTTCTACATTTCTTTTGTTCAATCCAGCAGATTAAAACAAATATGTTTATGATCAAAAAACTATGACGCCATTTAATTTTCAACTTAAGACTAGAAAATGTCGTAAAAATTTGGTCTTCTAAAATATTGGGAGATTAGATGTTTGTTGTTGATGCTTTTTAATGTGTTTGTCTTTTTTCATACTAACAATTTGCACTTTAAAATGTGACGTTTAGTTGTGACGTGGCGACATCTCTTACGTTTAATAATTTAAACGTCTATAAAATTGATTCAAGTAAACATTACTTAATGAAATTTTCATTTGACGCCAAATAGTAAAGATATTGACACAGTGACATAACTTTTGGATCAACCCTCGTATATGCATTTTTTTCACCGAAAGACGTTCATCAGAAAGAAAAGTATACACACTGTCTCAATAATTTCCGAACAACCCTCGTAATTGCTTGTGTATATTGTCTGATCGAAATTAGTTTACTTTGATTTTATCCTTCTGGTCATTGATGTTTAACAGGAAGAGTTTGTATAATTATGATTTACAATATCTCCTCTACCAATAATTAAAATTAGCAGTCCAGACCCAAAGATAGGACTTAATTGGTCTTATTGTTAACAAAAATACATTTACAATGTGTATACCTTTCTGAAAATTGAGCTCGCAATATGGGTATCCATGGTGACGGTGCACTTTAAGTGGTTTTACTGATTATTACGATGTAGTATCGGGAAAGTAAGGAGTGTCACATTTTCTCAAACATAAACTTTTTTCAAAGAAAAATGTACATTGAAAGGTTGATAAACTCTGAGCAATGAAAAATTAAATAAGACTTTTCATTTCATTCTTTATAAATTTACCGGACAGTTGCCACAAACGACTAACAAGTTTACTTAAAGCAAAATGGATGGTATGTCTTTAATTAGATTGTACATTACACTGTTCTATGTTTACATTACTTAATTTAACAAGTTGTATTAAGTCTCAATTTGGTTGAATTTATACTAAATATTAGTTTTATTTGATATCTTTAAATTATAAATACACATGTCTGCTCACAATAAGATAAGAAGCCGGGATGAAATAACCAGTGAATAATACATACCAAAATTTGGTTATAAATTTTTAACTAGATAGGAAAACATACGTCCTGAAATTTTTTAACATAAAAAAATCGAGATAAGTGATAAAATTATTTAAATTTTGATGTTGAATATCTTTTGAAAGATATATGTATGTATACCTTTGGATATTCAACATTACATTTATCTCTCCTATCTATTCGATATTAGTTTAAAGTTTTATTCAAAATATAACCCCCCTTTAAAATATGAAGAAAAAAGTAATACATATTGTAGGCTTTATAAGGTAGGGAAACATTAAAACCGATATTTGAAATAAAAATGCAATATACATATGTTTGAATGACAATATGTTAATTATGGTAAATAACATTTGTGTAATATTTAAACAAAATCTGAAACTTCTTCCGGATAGGTGAAAATTTTAGCGAGACGCAAATTTAGCGATTTTTCCTTTAAAACATGTTTTTTTTAGCGAGTAGTAATTTTAGCGATCTTAGAATGCTCACTAAAGAAGCTAGTACAAATAACAAACAATTTATTTTTAGCGATATTAAATTTTAGCGATCTCAATAGTCTCGCTAATAATGCCAAAATTAAATCCTCGCTAAAAATTTCTACTTACACGATATTTCATAATTTTTTTGTCAATATGTGGACTTTGACATTGTAAGTAATGAAACGTTGCCTTTATATGTACATAAATCACCCTTTTTTCTGAAAACAAAAATTAAATCTGCCTTTCTTCATCGAATGGTCACCACAACGTTCTATAATTCAGTAGAGAAAACAGTTTTTACTTTACGTTCAAAACACAATGGACGACTAACAATAAAACGATTTTAAAGGCATGTCATATGCTTTTCTTTTTCTGATATGCACATTGAGAAATAAATAAAAATAATTCAATAGAATATTTTCGATATCACTTGTTTGTTTCCTGATTTGCCGGACATGGAAACCCGGTTTTAAAGGTTTTTATGTTAAAAACCCATCTACCTTCATCATTATCTTATGTTGTTATAAAATTTTCTACATAAATGCATGAGCGATATTACGATGATAAGATCTGTTGTTTGAGATGTACTGATGAATCAATAAAACATTTATTGGTGTGGAAAACCCTTCAAAATCTAAATTTTTTTCACTCTATAAATATGAAATCAAATTTGATTTCCCCATCAGAACTTAAAAGGTAAGAAGTAAAATCATTGTTTCATCCTTTTATTCAAAATGTATTTTTTGTCTTAAATAGAATCGTTTTCTGTCCACATTCTCTTAAAGTTGCTTAAAGGAGATTAAAGACAAAAAATAATCTCAAATGTCATTTCTAAAACCTAAAAAAATGAAATTAAAAATTAGATTATTTATGATAAGTTTTTTTCTTCTTTTAAAAACTCACTCATCAACTATTATAAAAAAAAAATTGTAGAATGAAATAAAAATGACGCATGCACTTTTGTATTTTAACATTAAAATAATTTTATTTTATCAGGGTAAAATGTAATTCTTTTAATACAAATGTATTATCATCTTTAATAGTCAGAGTTGGCTTGCTAGCGATTTTTCAAAACCGCAAAGTATATTTCCACATGGATTATCAAAATGATTTGTCTATCCTAATTGCACATGGAGAGCTTGAGAAAAAAATGTGACAAATACATGCAAGAATCCAAAAAAATGTCACAAAATTTATCACAATAAAAAAGGGAAATATAAAAAGAGAAGGAGATGTGCGAACTTAACTTGCTTAAAAGCCAACTAACTTCAGATATATAAAAGTCATTCTCAAATTGTGAATTTAATAGTAAGAATAAAGTTCTCATTTATGAAATCATGAAAAACAACGATTTTTAAGGAAACGTTTTTGTTTAAATGTATTTTTAAAAAATGTGGTATAAATTGAGTTGGAGCCCTAGCAATAAAATTCCAGACTAAACATTTTTGACTAGTACACACTTACCATTACATGTATCAAGAGAGGCAATTTAAAAGTAATGTTTGTGATATGACCATTGACTTCTCGAAAAGATATGAAAGTTATGTCAAAAAATTATATTTTTTAAGGTATATTGGCTTTTTACTCAATAATTAACCAAAAATGTTATTTTTTAAAGCAAACTTTAAGGATTAAATTAGAAAAAAATCAGCGAAGACCCATTCATGTCGTAAAATAGTTTTATATTTTGAGAAAATAACGTCTTTTGCCCTATTTCGCGTCATAGACCACTTACTTCAATCTTCATTAGATATTTCTAAGTTGTAGAAATGTTTCATAGAGTATACTTTAATGGAAAATGAAGTATTAAAGAAAATTTCGATATAATTGAGATTTGATTTTTCACTTTCGTATTTGTAGGGCTACAGGCTTTTTACTTATCCTGTTCATGCATCTGTTTGCACACCTTAATAACCTTGTTTCAAATGAAAAATGTACCCGTGGGGATCCGGGCTAGATTAGGTTCTCAGTACCCCCTTGCTTGTCGTAAAAGGCGACTAAATGGGACGGTTCTTCGGATGAGACCGTATAAACCGAGGCCCCGTGTCACAGGAGGTGTGGCACGATAAAGATCTCTCCCTGCTCAAAGGCCGTAAGAGCCGAGCATATGTCTAAATTTGCAGCCCTTCACCGGCAATGGTGACGTCTCCATATTAGTGAAATATTCTGAAGAGGTACGATAAACAATAAACAATCAATCAATCAAATGAAAAATGTTAAATGTAGATAAATGCAACCCTGTTACAACTTTTCAATGAACCGTTACAACTTATAGGTCTGAGATTTTTAGAATCTGTTAGTTTTGCTAGCGATATGTTTTAAATAATTGTTGACTATTAACGACAGATGATACAAACAAAAATGGATGACTGGATTGGTATATATGTTTTTTTGACTAATTTCAATGCAAATAATGCAAATAATAAATTTCTAGAATGAAAATAAATTGTAAACCTTCTGTCGTGTTCAAAATCATACCTCTCTGAAACCATCTTAATTAATTTATAGAAATAGTTTTATTTAAATCCCATTTTTGTGAATTTTGAAAAAAAAATATGCAGTCAAACTTCTTTACTTTTCTCATTAAAACATGACTAAAGTTGTTATTTTCAAGTTTTTTTTTTACAAAAGTTTGTTTGTATCATCTGTCATTAAAAGAAAACTTTGTATTGTCTTATTGTCAGAGAAAATACAATTCCATTTTTTTTTAAATACACGATGTTTTGTCGTTCAATGAAAGGATATGGACATAACGAACAGTATTCAATATCATAGTCCATAACACAATTCAAAAATAGTAGTAGAGCTAACACGAACCTCCAAGACATCAGAGATGGGATCAGGTTCCATGGAGAAGTTAGCATCTTCTGCCTACGGTCATACCCGCCGTGTGCTCCTTTTCATGATCGGAAAATAACTAATACATAATAAGAGCATGCTCTAGCGTATCGAATCAACTGATAGATATAAACTCCGTATATGGTATATTGCTGAATAAGTAAAAGAAGTTGACGTAAATCAACCCCAGACTCCAATATCAGCCCGAGGGCCGAAAGCCATAGGACTGATATTGGTTGAGTGTTGATATGGGGTGTGATACAAATTTTGTAATGTATTGTTGTTTTTATTGTATATTTGAAAACAGTTTACAGTGTGACGTCGTTTAATGCTCATGTGACGTCAGTCATTTTGCTCCTTGTATGTTCAAATGAAAACAACATATTGAATATGACAGTAAAATGATCTGAGGTACTCCGAATGAAAAGTACAGTGATGTTCCGTAAAGACGTAATCAAGGGTGTGATAAAGTGCGAAATAAAGTGTGTGTAAAGGTGTGTGATACAGGGCGAGCGCCTGTGTTCAATCAAGGATGCAAAAATCCTGTAATATTCAACAAATATATAATAAATGTATTTAATTAACATCATAAAAGATACCCAAATTCTCATCACATACTGTATAAGCCCTGGACCAATATTACCCCTCGTGCCCTCGACACTGGCTGATATTAGTTTCTCCGAATGATAGAGGATGTGCTATGGAAAAGGGTGCAATGTATTTATTATTCTCTATTAATCACGTTGATTTTGATGTTACCTTTTGTATTGCCTTACCCTAACTCCGTCACTAGCCTTATTCGGATACCAAGGAAAAAGGGTTGTTTGAAAATGAAAGTCTATTTTGCATACTTAGAAAATATAGCTGAATAACGAGATATTATGACAAAATTACACTTGGACTAGTATCTGTCAGATTTCAGGTAAAAACCAGAATGCATCTTTTTCTTTGCGTCTTATACTCGTAAGTTACGCCTATAACTTTTTGTGTTTCTTTGTTCTAATGTTCAACATGTTCGAAACATACATAGGGCAAAATCATAACATGTGAAAACAACACGTGATAATTTCTCTTTTTAATACTTTAAAATGACAGTTTAATATTATCTAAGTCTTAGCATTATTCTTTAAAGATCAAAGATAAAAAAATAATAAAATGTGAAGAAAGAAAAGAAATGTAATGTACATTCTTTTTCATAGTGGTATATTAGCCAGATAATTACACACTTTAGTACATAGTACTTAAAAATACGATTTTTATCAAATTAAGAAAAGACTTATCAAATATAATTCCATTAGTAAAGCGATTTTTTTTCCTGCTTTCAATTTGGTGACTGGGATTAAATACTGAAGCACATATCTGTTGTTTAAAGAAAACTTTTCCAAGATGTATAATCCATTATTGCATTTACATTAAATGATATCATTGTAATTGAAATGAATATTTTTTTTTATCTTTTTTATTCAAAAATAGACTTAATTTCAACATGGGATTTATCCAAGTATTTCTGCTGACCACGTGTCTTTCAAAAGTTTATGTGGTACATTGTGTAGAAGTTGATGACATCATTGCTGACGCAATTCAAGACACATACTTAAAACCTCAACGTGATTTCGGAGTAGGCAATGACAGTGAGTTACATGCAAATTAGCCTATATTGTAATTTTAAAGTTTTCTAAATAAAGTTCTCATGGAAATTCAATATCTTTTTTAAAGTTATTGAAAGCCTATGCAATATAGCATAAATGATCCTTATAATGACAAAAATCAAAATGATAAATGAAAAAAAAACCAAGGTTCTTAAAAATAAAACAAAAGATAACTTTCAAAGGATTTCCTTAGGTGCATTAATGATTTCTTATCTTTTTTCCTTTAGCTATTCCCGAGACTGGCAACAGCTTTGCTTTTCTTCAGAAACAAAAGAATGATGAGGACACGATAGCGAGAGCGGGGTTTAAATATTTAAGTTTTATCAAAAATCTTATTCAAAGGTACTTTAAAATATACATGCATGTTTCAAATATAGTTAAGGATAATTAAGTTTGACAAAACTAGAGGAAATAGCTAGAATTTTAATCTATGATTTTATATGAAACATTAAATGTTATCCTCAGAATAGTTTCTCGTTGAGAGTATCTATGGGGTTTGCAAAAATGCTGTCACATTTCAATCCTTGACATCTTAATTGATTTTTTAGAATCATGGTGTCGAAATCTAAATAATTATAATTTCTGATACTTTAATAAGTTTTAAGCAACATCAATTACTTTATCAAATATTACAGTATACAGTACAGCATATCTACTTAAATACTTGGATGCTTTTAAACTGTACTGTTTAACGTTTCATCAAATTTTAACTACAACAAAATTATTGTAAGATAAATAATTAGGTAATAGTCAAATATGGAATTTTTTTTTATTTTGAGGACTGAAAGGAGAAAAAATATAATTCAAATTCAACAATATGCGCATATAACAATTTTAGTAAAATGTATATTGCGTTTCCTTCGCTATCACAAAGACATCACTTGCTACCATTTTTCAAAATATACAGCAAAACTCGTTTAGTACGATCACGGATATAGCGAATTCACGGATATAGCGAGTTCATTTTGAATCCCCAGCTATATAAATTCAACGAATTTCTCATATTGATATAACGAACTTCTGATATATTGAAGTAATTTCATAGGTCCCAGTGACTTCGTTATAACCGAGTTTTACTGTACATTGATTGATTGGTTATATATTATTAAACATCCTCTCCAATATTTTTCATTCATTTGGAGATAATGTACATGAACAAAGTATGTGCGAACAAGTGCAAATCAAACAAAATACATTGTAATTCAGATCTGGGAAATCTTTTGGAGATCTAGAGAGCAGCGATGAATATCAGAGATCTTTCGGGACTCAACTGTGTGATACAATCACCCCCTCTTGTAAAAAATATAAGTATTCAAGTTATCGAAGTGCTGACGGCTTGTGCAACAATCTTCGAAATCCAACATGGGGTGTGGCACTACAGGCGCATGCGCGATATTTACATCCTGTTTATGATGATGGTAAGAATTGAATTTGGTAACATTTTCTAATCAAATTTATAATAAAAACAGAACATCGTTTGGTCAGACAAAACGATAATTTAGTTATATAAAAAAACAGAATCATTCAACTGACCTTTATTATCCAAAATTGTAAAAATTATTTTTTGTCATTGAGTTCATGGATTGACATGCTGCCAATAGATATCATAAGATTTTGAATAGGGTATAACAGTCCGCGTCAAAGAGGTCGAAATGGAGGCGTACTTCCAAGTCCACGAGAGATCAGCAACAAAGTATTGGCGGGAGGTGTGACGACACCACCAGACGACAAGCGGAATTTGATGTTGTTCACCTTCGGCCAATTTGTAGACCACGACTTGACCTTTACTCCTATTGTTGTTGGTAAATTTTTAAACAAATCTCTTTAATTCACGAATTTACCGTTCTTCTAACTTAAACATAATTTTGTTATGCATGAAACTTTATCTCAGACTGTTCTCAATATGAAATCAAATTGAAATTAAATTACGCGTGAATTAAAAGTATTGACAAGTATACACTATGATGGAAAATCTTTCCATCTTACATTTTCTTTACCCTTACAAGAAGATTTTAAAATTTGAAATAACTTGTGTGTTTTATTTTTGTGAATATTTTATAGGTAGAAATGGAAATACCCTTGACTGTTGTGGAGTAGATGCCTCGGAGTAAGTTGATTCGTCACTTAATTATATATTCTGTAAAAAATACATTGACCAAATACAAAATAACGTTCGGGAACAACAAAAACAAAGAGAACATTGCCAAAATAGTTCTTCCGACAGAAAAAAACAGGCATCCTAAATTCTAAGTGCTTACATTCAGGATGCAACGATTTATATAATTCTCTATGTATTTAAAATACATGTATTCTGCAGTAAATGCATACATGTAAAGCAGTAAACACGATTTATAATATTTTTTGATTTAGATTAGATTAAGCTATAAAATTGCATGTTTACACCTCAATAAACATCCGGAATGTTAAAATCAAAACGATTAAGTAATTTTAAAATTGATTATGCTTCTTTGATATTTCAAAGACAAAGCGTTATTATCTTTTGCAGTCCCGAGTGTTATGCTATAGAAATCCCAACAAACGATGTTCGATTTCCAGGAAGAACATGTATGGATTTTTCTCGATCAATACCAACTCCAACTGACGAAGGCTGCAGTATAGGTATTAAACTGAATTTAAAGAAATTTTTATTGATTTACAGTAAATAAAAAAAAGGCTGATGGCGCCATATGAGATGCCTGACAATAATAACAAGAACACATTGATGTAACCATCAATTGTCGCCCGGGAAATATATAAAGTAAACTTGACCAACAAACCGCTTCGACATGTGTAAAAAGGCATGCGTCTTAATGATGGAGACGATAATCGCAAAAACTTCTAGTCGGATAAAAATCAATCAAAAACGATACCATTTTAAATTTGATCAATTCCTCAAGTAAATGTTGGCTGCATTAAATACAAATTGACGTGTTAGACACGCATTATTTATATTTAAATAGTGTTAATTTTCAATTTTAGAATATAAAACACGAACTTGTGCAGAGTACGTTTTTATCCGAGAAGTAAAATTCGATGTTCTAAAAAAAGGACCTGTCGTTGTTTCGATAGTAAATGATAAGTAACTTTATATAATAAATATGAAAACGTACATATTTTTACAGATTCACTTAATGGAAGTAAATATATTATGTATCTCGTAATTTATAAACGGAAAGAACATTCTGATTAACAATCTTTTCAATGTTTAGAAAACCTTTAATTCGACATACACCAACACTTAAACTTATATGTATAGAGCAGCCCGGTCCTGCAATCGAAGAAAACATATCAGAAGGTATATATCTCGTTTATATTGGTATTGAGTTCATATATACTGAAACGCAAAAGAAACGCAACACCCTACTTTGGGGGGAAATAATTATGTAAAGTAAAGAATTTTGTATGTTAAAATTAAGGATATCTTCAATATCGATAAAGATTGGTAGTTTAACGGTTGAACGATTTTTCATACTATAACCGGAAGTCAAGTTTAAGTCTGCTTAACAGAAATAAATAAATGCATGTTTAACAGAACATCTGGCCATATTTTTGAGTTTTCATCGTTTCCCGTAACGATGCTTAGGCTTCTTGAAAATGGCTGTTGTGCGCATTTCCATTGCTCTAGCTACAAAATTTCAAAGTAAAGGTGATGGAGAGTTGATGATGCAAAAAACATACTACATTATGCCTCCACGGGGTCTGACGTATCATATGCAAAACTGATAGTCCTTGGACCGGAAGTCAAAGGGTTACTCCAATCCGCTAATGTAGAGAAAATTCCACCTAATTATCTGAAAAACAGGCATTTAAAAATGGCAAAGAATTATTCCTTCGCTCAGATCTCGATATTGATTAACCTATTGCATCGTAGAAATTAAGCTGCAATTGTTGTTTAGGGCAGTCTTGCACGTTCTAATTAAATGGATGGGAGGGTGTCTGTTTGTGTTTTTTATAGCCATATGTTACTTAGTAAAGTCAAAAGAAAAACATTTAACATTTTTACCAAATCTCAGAATTTCTGAAAAGTGAGTTTTGCTTTATTGTATTCTTTTTTAAATTATCATATAAAAAATTCAAACATTTGTAAATGACTGCTTCTTGCGTTTCTTTTGCGTTTTAGTATATATTTTTTCTGAATTCTTTGTTAAGTAACATTGTTTCTGTATTTATTCTAGGTCCAAGACAACAAGTGAACCGATTATCTTCCTTCATTGATGCAGGAATGTTATACGGAGACTCTAAACGTTTTAATGAGAATCTTAATGGACGTGTTGGTATGATGTAAATTTAACAGCGTATTTGAAATTAAACCTGGAAGTATAAACACACTGATAAATATTAATTTTTTGGGCATTATATCTCCCATAAAAGTATAATTATATCTTTGATATATAGTAACTATATGACGTCATTTCATTTTTTTTTCAGGAACTTTGAGAACGTCATCAGGTGACATACTTCCTCCCGGAGGAATTTGTCATACATCTCAAGCAGAAGATTTCTGCCAACTGGCTGGTAATAAATACAAAAAGGATTTTTCTTCAGTTTCATACGGGCTGATTTTATTTTGAGCCATCATTAATCAGGAAAATAATATATCTTAAATTTAAAACAAAAATATTTTACTGTTTGTGTTTTCACTGACACTTTGATATTTATTCCTACTTAAAACAATTAACCATTTTTCCATTTGTACACACCTGTCACGGTAGTCTAGTGGTACAGCGTTCGCTTCGTGATCGGGAGGCCCGAGTTCGTTTCTCGTTCGCGGCGCCGCGTCATACCTAGGACGTAAACATAGGTGGTGACTGTTCCACTGGAAAGCGCTTGGCACTAGAAGTGAAAGTCGCGGGTCTTTCGAATATGACCGTAAAAACGTAGGTCCCGTGTCACGACAGGCGCTGGCACAATAAAGAAACCTCACTGCTCATTTATCCCGAGTGCCGAGTCTAGGTCTAAATCTGCAGCCCTTTAACGGCATACGATGACGTCTCCATATGAGTGAAAAATTCTCGAGAGGGACGTTAAACAATATATATATACCATCAATCAATCAATACTTTTGTACATGTACATTGAACGCCTTCATGAACGGAATAGCACTCTTACTTCCTTATATAATATGATGTAACAGAAGTCAGGGAAAATTGTTAACTTTCTAATAATTAAATGCACATTTATTGTAGGCGACGAAAGATCGAATGAATTTCCTTCTTTGGGTGGTCTTCATGTTGTATTTCTTCGTCTTCACAATATGATTGCAAAGGAAATTCGACAAGTTACTGGACTATCTAGCCAAGATGTGTTCTTGGAAACGAAGAAGATTATGGGCGCCATCATGCAACAAGTGGCGTATGGGGAATACCTTCCCGCCATTTTAGGGAAAGACACTCGTAAGAAATTCTGTCTGAACCTTCGAAGGAATGGATATTGGAACAAATATAACCCAAATGTGAACCCCACTGTTAAGAACGTCATTGCCACTGCAGCACTTCGATATGGACACTCACAGGTAACTTATAGTTGCAGTTGACTTTGTTTCCTTTGAGGACAATATACATAAACGTTTTTACATATCACCCTCAAATGATGTAGAGTTCCTAATTTTAAGTTTCTTAAAAACGACTAATTCTTTTTCCCTACCTTATCTCAATGCTATTTCTTTCAAAAAATAATTTTAAAGATGAGGAAGGAAATTGAACATTGATTCCAAGCAATTTCACATTTTTCAGATTCCACCAGAGCTAGGTTATATGACGAGAATGTTTGCAATATCTAGAGTATTTAAATCGGAAGATGTCTTCATGGACCCCAATATTGTTGTTACACAACAAGGACAAAACATTCCAGATTTAGCGCGGTTTTTATTGGGCACCCCTGCAAGAAAAGTTGATAGGTACATCATTCTATCTCACTTTCACTCTATTTTAGATGTTCAGGAATAGATTACATATAAATACAACAATTATTCAACTAAAATGTTTGAAATTATTGAGATATATATTATTTGTAAAAATAAATAGATAACATAGATAAAAAAAAGTTTGAAGTGATATCTGACTCAGCATATCCTTTATTTGAATTTGAAATTCTTCAAAAGTTAAAAAATTATCATAGATAAATAAGCCAAAGCATGACATCTAGTTATAGAGTCAACTGTTTTTTTTTTAACTATTTCAGACAAATTGAAAATGCTGCTAGAAATGAATTATTTCCTGATGTTAATGGAGTAACCTTTGACCTAATGTCGTTCAACATTCAAAGAGGGCGGGACCACGGCTTGCCTGCTTACAACGAGTGGAGGAAGTTGTGTAAACTTCCGGTAGCAACAACTTTTTCTGAATTACAAGATCATAACTCCGACACAATTGCAAGATTGCAAGATGTGTATGAGTAAGTGTGTGTTTACATTTATAACGACATTCAGTCAAATTCATTTGTAAAGTGTAAGTGTGCATAAGAATATCCTAGTTAGAACATTAAATAAAGCTACGATTTCTAAGAAAAAGAAATAACCGAACGGTTATTTCTATTCAACCAAAAGATCCTATAAAATTGTGTTCATAAAATGTAGATAAATAGCGTTTCATTTTACAGCCACGTTGATGATATTGATGTCTTTGCTGGAGGTATTTCAGAAACACCTCGCGCAGACGCAGTAGTAGGTCCGCTTTTTGAATGTTTATTAGGATGGCAGTTCAAGGAACTAAGGTTTGGGGACAGATATTGGTACGAAACGAAAGGGATAGAGGGATTCTCAAGAGGTAAATACAAGTCTTTGATTTTGGAATAGGTATTAGATAAGACCGAGTAAGACTTAATCTTGGCAAATGGATCACAATTTGTTTTTCTCAATTTTATATATCCTCGATGCATTTTTAAATCAAACTTTAAAGATTACATTTACTCGCATGTACAATAAAATAATTGAACAGATGGAATAATTTGATAATGTGCTAAAATGATGTAGAAAATATATGTATTAAGGTCTGAAAATGCGGTTTATCATCTTTGATCTACTATCGTTAATAAATTTAAAGTTTTAAAGTTATCATAATCTGAAATATTGTTCGTGTTTTGCTTATTTACAATCAAATAAATAGTGGACAATTAAGTGATGCATATGTCATCATGCTACATCTGTCGTTGTAAATTTTAAGTGATCATGATTTTTGACAGGTCAGTTGAGAGAAATAAGAAAGATGACGTTTTCTAAGATCCTTTGTGAGACACTGAATCTGGATGAAATTCAGAAAGAAGTGTTCAACCTAGTAGGATCAAAGTAAGTATCAGACGTGGATTTAACTTCACAATTGATAAACTTTGATCTTTTCAATTTTAATTCTTGTCGCTCATTTTCAGAACAGTGAAGTTTGTTAGGAAAATAAATTATAAGATAAATACTTTTTTTTATTTTGATAAATTCTCCAATATTATACATAAACATATATGGCAAATTTTGTAAAGAGTAGTTAAAAAGTACATCACAGAAATAGTTATATTTTGGAAACTTTAAAAAACACTTACTTGTTATTCCTTGATATATACTGACTTATTTTTTTACAGTGACTTGTACTTTCTACTTGTAAATCATTACTTCATAAACTTTACGATAATTTAAATAACCTTATAGCGAGGAATCCCATCATTGGAACATATCTTGACAACTATATTTCACACCAATTGTTAGATGTTTGTATAAATATTACTTTTAAAATCCCTCTGGGTGAGACAGTTCAAAAGGGATCCTTATTCCCAGTGGATCACTGGGAATTTTAAGGGTCTTTGAATATTGCCCTGTTCACAATTGATATTGATTGCATTTTTTTTTTTACAGAAATCCCCGAGTAAAGTGTTCTTCTTTACCTTTTATGGATCTTTCAGAGTGGAAGAAATCTTTTTTCCCCTTCGTTGACTGGTCAAGATTCTTTACTTCAGGATAATTTTAAAATGAATATAACCGTGTGGTGTGACGAGAGCTAAGCTTTGACTCCCAAGAGGAGAATAAAAGTATCCGTTGTGTGTAGTACATATACATGGAAATTTGTATTTATATTTTCATACAGTCATACAATCTTACCTAATATCCTTGTTACAGTGTAGTTAGTTCACTTAATATTTACCTGATGTATATATTTGCAAATTGTTTTTATTTTGTTATACAGTTAGATGAAATGAGTATATTCTTTTTACGTTGACAACTTATTTGTCTGCTGAATTAAGAAGCGTTTTCATAGAGATATCATATGGATGTCGTGAGCAAAATAAATAAAACGGAAAACTTAAAATCTTTAAATATTTTCAGGAAATATGTATACTTAATTTCAAATCACTCAGATAACTTTAATTAATATATTACATATAGACACAAAGACTAAATACCTATAAAATGTATGCAATTTTTTTTCATTGATTACGTTTCGAAAGAATAAATAGTGAAATAATGCCTTATCTTTGTGTCATTTTGCCTGTTGACCTTCAACGGTGTGCGTTACGATTTCCCTGACGTTACAAAGTAAGGTCGCAAGTGCATTTTGATATTGATTAAGCTACGAAAATTTAGGACCGAAAAGCAGTGTTTTTCTCTGATAACTGCAAAATCTCCACCTATAATTGCATGTAAAAAATAGAAATTTATTGAAGTGTTGATTTATTTTTCACAAAGCATGTATAGAAAAAATATTAAAAAAAAACAATATTCGATTAAAACTTTAATAAGCGAAATTCATCTGTCACATCTTGAAAATAGAATACATGTATATTTTCTCTAGCGAAATGTTAATGTATTTGACAAATTTGACAAATTGAAAAAAATTGGCATCATATTTTGTAATTTGTCTTAGTAGCATGCTTGTATTTGGAACTTGGATTGACATTAAAAAAAAAAACAGAGGTGGATCAACTCTACAAGATAAAAGTTGGCTATTTGTTGAGATGAGAAAGACGTAAAAATCTTAAGAAAACTCGGTCGAAAATATTGACTTAACACATAATTTTGAAAAACCTTAAAAATATTTGCTTAATTAATGCTCTTAGGGTCATTGTATCTTAATAATTTAGGTTAATTAATCAAAATAATTCAATACATTTGTGCAAGAATTCTGCAATAAAACGTAAATGACTAAATAAACATTATTATTTTTTTTCTTTTACATTAAATGTTTTAGAAAGGTTAAAAAAGTAATATTAGAAATGAGTGTAGATGTACTCGTATTTTAATTGACAATATACGAGTTTTGCAAATAATTAGGTAATTTTTAAATAATTACTTTTTAATGAAATATATGGAGATAATGGACAGTAAGATCAAGAGTCCATAAAACAATACAATACAGGGGCAGGTGGCCTCCAAAACATGAAGTAGGATCAGGTGCCATGGAGGAGTGAGCATCCCCTGTCGACCGACCGCACCCGCTGTTTACCCGCTGTCAAGATCAGAAAAAGAATAAAAACTAGAGCCGAGCTCGTTGCAAAGCAACGAATAGGTCTTCCGTTGGAGCTACGGATAAGAAGATGTAACCTTGAGTCTAGGTCAAAAGCCACATTCTAAAGTTCTACAAATGAAAATTTAAACCTATTAAGAGAAGCAACTTGCAATGTTTAGCTAGGAAAAAGACTGTAAAAGAATATGTGTGACCTTGAATTTTCCAAGTGACCTTGAACTCTCCAAATGACCTTGATCCAAGCAATGACTAGCTCTCGTTATAAAATATTATCCATGTGTTACCGTCTGGAAAATTTCAAACATTTTATTTAGATATTCTTTCTGTCCATGCATCCAACCAAAAACATCTTATCCTTGGGGACTTTGAACTCGAGTCAAGGTCACGTCCCACCCTGCATTATATCAGCAATGTTTCACTGGTAGAAAAATGGTAGCGAATTTACAGTTTCACTGTCACTAATCTTGACTCGTCCAAATGACTGGATATGTTCAGCCATGGTTTTTTTTTCTGATTATAATCGAGGCAAAATGATTCATTGGGTTCAACACAATGTCGAGACAATAGCTCTACTTGTTTGTACTTATAACAAAGGAAGAGAAAACTAGCCATTGCCATTAGACCAAAACTGTAGAAGGAGTAGCGTTTTAAAGGAATTTCACATAAATTTCTATTTTTTGTAATCATGACAACACCGTTCATCGAAATCAAAAATGATGCACTTAATTATGTATCACATTGAAGTCTACTTGTGTGTCCAGTTATATTGAAATCAAACTAAAACTGTAGGAAGAGTAGCATTTGTAAGGTATTATATACAGAAATTTCTATTTTTAGTAACCATGGCAACACCGTTTATTGAAATCAAAAACGAATCACGATATTTTGTATCTTAGTGAAGGCTACTTATGTACCAAGCAATATTGAATTCAGACAAAAACTGTTGAAGAAGTCGCATTTTAAAGCATTCAAAAACCAATGCACTATACTACATGTATGTATCTTAGAGATGTGTACTTGTGTGCCAAGTTATATTGAAATCAGACCAAAACGGTGAAAAATTGTTTACAGACAGACAGACAGCTAGACAGACGAACGGACGGCAGACACTTTACTATCGCATCCCACAGACAGGTGGGACAGATCGATATTGATATATCGAAAATAACCAAATTAAATAAAGACATCATTTTTAAAGCATTAAATCGTAGCAAAAAAGAAAATATCAATGGATGCAACACTTTTCAGACGAGGGAAGAGATATGAACCTCTCATAAATACAGTACACATGTATCAGATCACTTCACGTCGGCAATGTAAAATTACACATATTATTTTTTTTTCTTTGTATAACTTAACCCCCCCCCCTAATTTCTTAGAAAATGTTTGTACAATCGAGAAAATTGGTTACTTTTCATAAAGACTACGACGTTTCTTTCATTTTCAAGAACCGTATAATAGCGAGCGCAGCGAGCTCAATAGAATAATGTGTAAGAAAAGAAGTTCGGAATTGTACACACGTCAAGCAAATTTTGTTGTGCAACATTCCCAGAGCTCCTTTACTACCCAATGTCCTTTGCGCGAATAAATAAACAAATAATAACACAAGTAGCAGCTTTTTAAAAAGCTTGGCTGACTAATGTCATCAAAATCTATAGAATCTATGAGCATGATAAACTATAAACGTTTACATTGGGGGGGGGGGGGTTAAATTATTTCATTGGAGTAAATTATGGAGATGTTGCACAAAACATAAACCATATATGTATACTGTTTGTATCTCAAATAAAAAATGCAATCATGATCATGTCCCGCTGTAGATTCGAACCTGGGACGTAAAGATGAACACCTCTGTCCGCAAGTCTAAAATGGTTTAGAGGATGACGTAAATAAGGAAAAACATTTGATTAATACTTGAAATCATGGCTACATATAAAGGTGGCAGCTGAAAATATGATACCTACAAGAAATTGGGGATCTAACAATTATGACTGACGTGTAGAATATGATTGATAGTTTCTTGGGTATGCCAAAGTATCAAAGATTGTTGGAAACGTGGGAAAAATAATTAAAGCTTTAAATGACCCAACAAACTTGACGGCGATATATATGAATCCCATGGTGCGGATTCAGGAAGTTTTTCCAAGAGATGAGGGGTCAACATCAAATGTTTTATTACTTTAAATAATGTAACTTCTAACTCACTTCACAATGTCACCGAATTGTTTGTTTGTTTGTTTTTTTCCTAAGGTCGACCAGGATTCTGACAAAAAAGAACAGGCTTCATTTTCATTCAATGGAATAGTCCAGAAAAAGGGTGCAATAACCTACACGTGACATTTTGGCGCGAAATAATAGTGTCACTCCTACCTAGAAGACAAATGGACTAATCCAGTAGTATAGAAACGCAGAAAAAAGGTCAAACTGACATATATCCGTATAAGAACTCGCATGAAATTAATACCGGTATATGCACAGGAGTCGGCAATTTTATCAATAAATAGAAAATAAATGGTAAACAGGCATAAATTCTACCAGTGAGCTTCGCGAGCGTAGCGAGCGAAGCGACAGGATGGCAACGAGTTTTCTCGATTTTCTCTAAATCGCTGTCCAGCCAACATCAAACTCCACAAATCAACTTCGGAGTGTCCAGTAAGTAATTCCTAACATTTTTTACCATTCAACTACCCTTAATTATCTCCATAACCACACTTTTTCACATCTCGTTTACAACCAGCGGCCATTGACAATCTGCGTGACGTCACACCCACTGC
Source organism: Saccostrea cuccullata (assembly GCF_032062105.1). Classification (NCBI taxonomy): domain Eukaryota; kingdom Metazoa; phylum Mollusca; class Bivalvia; order Ostreida; family Ostreidae; genus Saccostrea; species Saccostrea cuccullata. The sequence continues at coordinate 4,438 of NW_026927373.1, read as the reverse complement.
AGCAAATAATAAATAATCATTTTGGGTCTCTTTTATTGTGTTTTCGGCATTAGTAATTGATTTTTAAAAATCCACTTACTGAACAGAAGCTCCAAAATTGCTGGACATCTTCAATTGTCTTGAATCACTAATAAAAAACGACTGTCACTCTCTGTTTTTATATTTCCCACAAACGAAAGTAGACGATTATCTCCCTTTCTTTTTGAATCAACACATTCCAATTTCTATTAAGGGATAGAGTTAGTAAATGTTTTTTGAGTTATATAAACATTAAAAAATAAATAAAAACTTAATCCATTGGTAAAAAAATTTTTAATAGCATATTTATTAATTTGAGGAATTATTATTTGCTGCAGTGGGTGTGACGTCACGCAGATTGTCAATGGCCGCTGGTTGTAAACGAGATGTGAAAAAGTGTGGTTATGGAGATAATTAAGGGTAGTTGAATGGTAAAAAATGTTAGGAATTACTTACTGGACACTCCGAAGTTGATTTGTGGAGTTTGATGTTGGCTGGACAGCGATTTAGAGAAAATCGAGAAAACTCGTTGCCATCCTGTCGCTTCGCTCGCTACGCTCGCGAAGCTCACTGGTAGGATTTATTCCTGTTTACCATTTATTTTCTATTTATTGATAAAATTGCCGACTCCTGTGGTATATGCTAGCAAAAAGCTAGAGAAAATAAATACATCCATCAATGTATTGTATTAGCAATATGTTTATTTTTCTGCTAACAGAATAGAAAACTGTTGTTGCTGAAATGCATGTAACAAATCCGATGATAATCAGCATGCACAAAATTTTGCTGGCTAACTGTGACCTCTTCGAACCCAGGGAATATTGATCCTTAGCGTGACGTCAGGCAATAAAAGGCTTTCAGTTTGAAGAAATATCTCAAAAAATTTTTCGCAATAAATATACAGTTATTACTAGCTTACTTTAAAGTCTTCTATCGTACATATGTACTAGCGTACTCTGTTTAGTAGGACCGGTTTTTTTCAGTGGGTGGCTCAGTACAACTCTACTGTCTGTTATTTTTTTCTGCAGCTATACTGTGTATGAAGTTTGATTATTTTTTAAAAATATCTTGGTCACTTTGTTTGAAACTGAGCTTTGAACTTAGCTAAAGGCAAAGTGTGACGGAAGGAGATAAGTCAGGATGGAAGACGTCCGACATGACAAACGTTATATCCCATATATATTATATAATATATATTCATGGCGGGGCATAGAATGATTATTGGTATGCATAAAAAAATAGGTTGTGACTTTCTTTTGGAATTCAACACCAGCCTTAATCAACATGTATATACGCATGTAGAAAAACAAATCTGCTAACTAACATTCTCGGCTCAGAAGGAAGACATTGTATATTCATTTTAAACATGTTAAAGGGGGGGGGGGGTACTTATAGTGATGAGAGAAAATTTAACCACGTGTCGGTTCATGAAACATGAAAGATTATTTTTGGAATGTTTGTATACAACAGCGTGGCTTTGTTTGAACTAAATTAGAATTTATTGATTAAAAATAATTCTTTCAGGGACGCCGTGATATATTTGGTAGTCTGTGTAATAACTGTTCGGATATAGCACAGGCTTTTAGATCGCTTAGAAAAAAAATTAAGGTGTTGGGAAAAAAATACACACAATTTTTTTTCTAAGCGACCTAAAGGCCTGTGGGATATAGTGTCCTTTGAAGGTACAACACTTTTCTTTTAATATTACCAAAGGATTTGCTGATCCTTTTTTTCCGTATAGTCGAAATGCATGTGAGAAGGAAAAAAAACCGTATGTGGATTAATCAAATACAAATTGATGCGTTGTGTTTTTAATCTAAATAGACACGTTTTTTTCTTCTCGTTTTCCTTTTTTGTAAAATGCCGTTAGCTTTGTTTAAAAACTTTTTCCTACGCGTTACCAATGTGAGAATAGAAAACAAGACGTCCTCAATCAATTTTTTTCTAAGGATGAAAACACCGATTGACGATGAGGATAATTCAGGTGAAATTATTTACTGAGACCCTAGTATCTACATTTCATGTCACCAACATTAACAATGACTGACAGTGAGGACATTTGGTAAAGAATTAAAATTGATATTTTATCGTCCAGATACTAGTACTGGTTAATGATAAATAGCATTAACGAATTTTTAATTTTTCAAAAATCGTATTCTTAAACTCTGGATGTATATATTTTGGCCGTTATTCTAGGCAAAAGTGCATTCATGTATATTTATACTTACATCGACTGAACATGTACAAGCATGTCAGATCGTGCAATGTTGTGATATAATCTGTTTATTCAACGAAAAGTATATTACATGTATTTTGTACAATAGCATTTTAAGTTTAGTAGCAAATAACTGCATACTCAAAAGTGCTTAATTTAACGTTGGATGTTTTCCCGTGAATTAGAAATGTCACCCCCACTTACAACTACCGTGCATGCGTACATGTAAGTTTGATATTCATAAAACAATATCAACCTCGATAAAAACAGGGGGGGGGGTATTGCAAACCAAGCTAGTGTTTATTCGGCTATCAAAATACATAAAACTTACAATGAATAAATGTACAAGCGATTACGATTGATTAAAACAAGCTGAAATGAGTGAAATGAAATGAAATGAAAGAAACGACATATTTCAAACCCAATTTTCCATTTGTAACTATCGGAGTACACAATGGATTTTCATATATGCCCACTGTTCTCTGCAACGACGTGCTTGTAAACGAGGACCGGGCAACACAACTTTAGACACAAAGCGACAAAGCTGGATATAACCTGTTTGCTATACCAGTATTACAAATACGTGAATAATAGCATGAATAGTATATTATAAACTAGATAGCTAGAAACATGTATCACGATCAAATTTAAAACAAAGATAAGCCAACATATTAATCTCAAATATCCGACAATAATAATTTTCCATTAATTGTAAAATAGTTTTAATACACCAATTATTTTGTCTATGACTACGGGGCAAATGGTTCGCCGCGGTGTGTTAGCTTTAGATTTTCTTGTACTCGTGTAATCGTAAGATTATGCAATGGTATACACGCTTAAAATCTGGGTTCCAGGTGAATGTGAGAATCGCGCAGTAAATAATTTTTGTATTATTTGACTCTTTAAAAGTTATGTTTATGAGATCCGGGCGTTTATCGTTTTCGTTCTTATTGTTTGTGTTCATATTTAAACGAAGAAAAGATACTAGCTCGTGCTTTTTCTAAAACTCTTTCTCTTGGAAAGATCTTGATTAATAAAATGAAAATGATGCCATTGAATACTCTGAGCGGGAACCAAGGAACACGTCTAAAACCTAATTTTAAAAAAGAGATATGATACAGCGTTGTAAAATATTTATTACTTAAATTATGGCAAGTTTACTGCAATTCTACGCATAAAGACTAAAGAGTTTTCCTTAAATAGCAAGATGAGAACCGTCTAGCTTTCTTTCCTATAATACGCAAGACTCGAACAAATTAATATTTTCATATGACAGAGATAGTATTAAGCAACAATTTTATACATTAAAAACATGAATTTAACCATTCTGTGTTTTTATTTGTGTATAACTGTGGGTCGCTGGATTACCCGCCGATTGATTCCCGGTGACCGACTTTGCCCCATGTTATCGAGGGAGGCGCGTTATATAATTGTAAACAAACTAGGTGAATGTAAAGGCGTGCGCTTAGTAAATAAGCATGACAATTAGGGGAAAAAAGCACAAAACACTTCAAAAACTTTATTCTAAAGAATATTAGCATCCAGTGAAGCCATGATTTCTATTTAAAGTAAGTTTGTTTTATATACACGCATGAGAAGCTCTCATTTACGAGCTGAGCGAAAAGAATTACCTGTACATATTTTAATCAAGACTAGAACAAAATAACAATTTCATAAGATCAGTAAGATGTTAAAACACAACTTTATTATCAAAAGTCGATCGAAATATTAATCGTTTTTGAGATATATAGCAAATACTTTTAAGGACACTAGGTCCCTAATTTTAGGGGTCAGCCCCTTTTTAATGATATCAAATGAAAGCTCTTGCAATTATGCACAACTTTTATTCAACATGTCTTAACAAAATATTTTTAGTTTTCAAGATAAAAAGGAAAATATGTGTAAATTTTTGCATTTTTAGCCGTTCTAATTTTTGACCCCTATATAGCGCCATTTTGAATGCAGAAATCGAAAAACAAAAATAGATGTGCACAACTTCAATCCTTCTGTTATCTAAAACAAGTAAAATTTTTGCTCCAGCTTTTGTGGTCTCTGAGCCTTTATCCGGAAACAAAAGCCTATGATTTTTCGTTTAAAGGGGGATTATTCAAAACCGGAAGTGACTTTTTGAAATTTAAGTCATCATTCTGATAGAGTTTATAAACGTCTATAACCTCAGAAAATTTGAGCGAAATCCATCAAGAA
>NW_026927372.1:0-30681 GCF_032062105.1 Saccostrea cuccullata | reverse complement strand
ATTGCATCTTAAATGTCAGATACAGGCGTTGGTAAGTAAATTTACTAGGGATGGCAATCGATTGCAGAAAATCGATTAACCGCAAAACGTTCCGACCGATTAACCGGTTAGTCGTATCAAGATATACACTTTGACATTTTCTTTTCATATAAACAAGATGGCTAAAAAAGACGTTAAAAGTTATTCTGTTCATATTTTGATCGGGGAATTTCAAGTTCATAAGAGTATATTTTATCTTATTTCAATAGACAAGAAATTATAATTAAGACAACCATGAATCTTGCTTGAAAAATCAGACAGGGATAATTTTCCAATGCAGATGTTAAAGTAGTTAACTCTGCAATGTCACCATAATCTAAACTATGTCTGAACTCTCACTTTATTTTTTGATTTACAACGTTTTTTCTAATACTATAATGTTTCAAAAACAGTAATTAACACTTTACGAATTGACCAATTACCCCTGCGATCTCTGGAGAGCTATAATTACCTTCCAAATTTCTCAATAAGAAGTGTAAAAATACTAAAGAAAAATATATACAGAGGTTTCCTTTCTTAAAAAAGAAGGAATTTTAAGGAAACTGCGTTCAAATTTATATATATTTTATTTTTTCCGACTAATCGACTACGGATTTTCTAACCGATTAGCATCGTTCCAACCGATTAACCGGTTATGAATCGAATTGCCATCCCTAAAATTTACCCATATTTAAATTATATTTTCTTATAAGATTGGTAACTTGCATGTCAACATAATTAACTTGTATGTTGACATAAAAATGTTGCATGTTAACATAATTTATCTTGCATGTGGGGGGCAGAAATATGCCACCATAGAAGTCCAACTTGGCCTTTATTGAATTACCTGTACATGACAACTAATGTATATATTTTTTCTGCAGTGACGCAGTACGGCTTTCACGGAAAGCACATAATTAATTAGGTGTTTTTATTAAAAAAAATATAGGCATTTTTTTTAAAAAGAATTTTTTTCGATAAGTATTTTTATTCAGTATTTGTTATCAAATGATACTTTCTATCTGTTAATCAACGATATGTTTATAAGCTGAAAAAGTTTCAACTTTATAAACCACATAGTTTTGGAGAGTTTGTAAATTTAAATTTTTGGCCATGTTGATCTTTGATATGAAACCTTAAACATTGTCAGCGAATCGTCTTACATTAGCTAGCCGCATACATATGACTTGTTTGCACTTGAAGAGTGCGGTATTTAAATAAACCAACCAGAGTTAGATAACCGTTTTAGACGATCGCCATTATTCTACAGAAGGTAAGAAGAATTCTATATTTCAAATTGATCATTAGCAATATCCCACAAACACACATCAATGTTGAGGATTTGTTTTTTTCCATGCAGCTAGCATGAGATTTCAAATGAGTATGATATAAATCTCAAAAGGATGAATAATTCACTCATTGATAATGGTATAAATTGGTCCAACAAATATATGCTGTTTGTGTCACGAATGATTTTTAAAATCAATAAGCACGGAAAGCGTGTTTAAAATATGTGTTACTAAAATACTATTTTCGGGTAATTGAAATTTTTGCTCAGATATCTAATTATTACATAGATCTAATGATTTTTTTTTATTCAAATACAAATCACTATTGAACTGGATAAAAATGCACAACATACTACTATTATAAACGGACAACGATCAATGTAACAAATACTTGATGACTGTGCAAGTCTTAAATCTGAACATGTAACATCAGGTGCAGTAAGCTTTATTATTTTCCTCAGTAGGTAATGGCGACAGAGATGAGTGACTCGGACAGTGACAATAAGTCGTGGGAGTACAGCGCGGCTGAAGAGGACGTCTGGTGTGACGTGTGCAAGATTGAGGACACGGAAATGCAGTGTGAGACCTGCCTCGTTAACATGTGTGAGGGATGTGTCCAGAAACATCTCAAGTCAAAGGAGGACGAAAAACACAGCATCTCCAGATTTCCCGGCTTCATCCAAAAATACCCAGCATGCTCCTCTCACGACAAGAGACGGTGTGAGCTGTATTGTAAAGATTGTGACGATCCCATTTGTGTCACGTGTATTACGTCAGAGAAACACCGCGGTCATGATTTACAAGACGTCCTGGAAACGTTTTTGGAAAGAGAAAGATCATTTTAAAGAGAAAGCTCTTTCGTTTGAAGGGTTTTATACCAATTATAACTTTAGTAAAGTGCAGTAATGTATAGAGACTATATTTTTATGTATATTGTTGAAGTTTTAAAGCTTTGTAGATGCTATGATGTGCTTTCCAGAGATATGCAATACTGTATACAGATTATTTTCGCCCCGTCTTATTTTCGCCCTTTTGCACTTTCGAACATTTTTGTCCCGTTTTAAATTCGCCCATTCATAATTTTGTTTAGGAATCTATGCTATGTAATTTAAATTCGCCCCGTTTTAATTTCGCCCCAAACAAGAAGAGGGCGAAAGGGTCGAAAATAAAACGGGGGCGAAAATTTCCCTGTTTACAGCACCCAATTTTAGTCAAAGTGACATATTTATTGCGCAAGAATTGAAGTAACTATTTATCAAATGCTGACTGACATTTTCCGTACTATTGTTAGTCCATGTTTATACACTGAATTGAAGACGGATTTTTTCCGTTATTTCCCGATCACACGGCGGGTGTGACCGGTCAGCAGGGGATGCCCACAGTCCATGGCACCTGACCCCACTTCTGATGTTTTGGAAGTCCGTGTTTGCTGTGCTTCTATTTTGCATCGTTTTGTAGACTTTTGATCTTGAATACTGTTGTTTATATCCTTGCGTTTCATCTGATGAATTTGGTTGTTAACAATAAATCTGTAGTATTAATAAAAGATTAAACGTTCTGAAAAAGGGACTTATCGTTTTTGAAATGGGAGAGGGGCACCCATGAAAAAAATCATCTTACATACAAAAAAAACCTTGACAAGCAAGCAAAAAAGCGCTTAGCGGATTCCACACTATGTTTTCATACACTTCTACATTCCCCTTTTGACTTGACTTTACTTCATGAAAAAGTGGGTAAAGGGCTTCCTGCTTGTGAAACTATTACTTAAGGTATCAGATCCATAATGATCTCGAAGTTCTTTTGGGCTGACGCCCAATATCTAGCCCAATAGAGTCTCAATAGAGATTAGATCCACAATAGCCTCAGATTCAATGTATCTGAATACATAAGAGATATATTATTGTATTGTCTAAATTTACCTTATTTATAGACGTTATCTTCATATGCTTTAGTTTTGATATATAACAGCGGAACGTGTCCTAATTTTTTACCTTGACCAATCCTTAAAGAATTATCCCCATTCACTTTTAATTTTAAGAATTCATTTTTAAAAAAAACTCTCCGGTGAAAAATTATTCTTAATCGTTTTTCTGTTCTTAATAATTTTATACAGCTTTTCACCATAGCATATTTTGATATTTATAGTAATTGATTTTTTATTTTTAAAAAAAATTGTTTGTTCCCGTAGACCTCAATGCATTCTTAATTTATTAAGTACTGCTCGGTTAATCACATGGTTTTTTTTTTCATTTCTGGTAAATTCCTTTCTACTCCAAACTGCATTGAATTAGTTTCAGAGAATTTATTATAGGGTGGATAATCATGCTCTTTTATGGGTCGGATAATTTAACTGGCGTTTTGAAATATATGTATATATATATATATATATATATATATATATATATATATATATATATATATATATATATATATATATATATATATATATATATATATATATATATTTCAAAACAAAATGAAGAATCGGTACAGTTTTTGGCATATTTAAAAGTAAAAATCCAAAAATATCACAAAACATTTACTGCAAGCGCTTTCGCCGTGTTCGGCTCTTCAGGCAGTTATACAAATGTAGAACTGCGGCTCTCGGTGGCCCTTTTTTCACAAAAACTCTTACGACTAAGACTAATATTTCCACACTCTTTAATATTAAGGATATTTTTTCTAGATAATTTTGAAAATTCAATTTAATTACAAAAATACAGTGTATTAATATAATGAATTAATGTAATTTAGACAAGATTTTCGTAGCCTAGATATTTTTTGTAGCAAGGGGGAATTTAGTGATATAAGTCGTAAGATTCTTTGTAAAAAGTGACCAGAATAATATAATTTGTATAAACAACCTAAACAGTGTCAGTAAAATTCATTCATATTAGCTGGCGTTTTAGTATTGATTATGAATGACAAGTTTGTACTTGAAGAGTGTGGTATTTAAACCAAACAGAGTTAGGTAAACGTTTTAGACGATCGCCATTTTTCCACAGAAGGTAGGTAGAATTCTAGGTTTCATATTGATCTTTACCAATAACTCCTAAAACCACATCAATCTTTAAGATTTGTCTCAAATAAATACTCTAGAAATTCGATGTAGATGAACACATTTGCTCATTGGAAATAAAAAAAAAATGATTTATCAAACAAAATGTGTACAGTTTAGAGTCAATAATCAGAGAAAATGAGTGTTTCACAAACATACGTAATATTTTCAGGCAACGAGCGTTAATATAATTATCTAGTACAATGTATTATCTTTTATATTTAAAAAACAAATCATTATTGAACTTATTAAAACATGTACACAATTAGAAACAGACAACAGTCAGTTCATGTAGGGAAATAACGATAACCTGATGACTGTAATTCTTGAGCTTGGATGTTTAACATGTTACGGTATCTTTATACAGTGGGTGACGGTGATAGAGATGAGTGACTCCAGTGACGACGAGGAATGGCAGCTCAGTGTGGCGTCAGAAGACGTGGAGTGTGACGTATGTGAGTATGAGGACGTGGCCATGCAGTGTGAGACCTGCCTCGTCAACCTATGTAGGGGATGTGTTCAGAAACACCTGGAGTCAAAGGTAGACGAGAAACACAGCATCTCCAGATTTCCCGGCTTCATCCACCAATACCCAGCATGCTCCTCTCATGATAACAAACGATGTGAACTGTATTGTAAAGATTGTGACGATCCCATTTGCATCACGTGTATTACGTCAGAGAAACACCGCGGTCATGATTTACAAGACGTCCTGAAAACGTTTCGAGACAGACGAAGATCATTTTAAAGTGATATTTCTTCATTTGAAAAGGGCATATCAATGACAGCTTTTGTAAAATGCATACTAGTATATCAGCTACCAGTGTATCGAAGACAATTTTTTTTACGATTTGTACATTGTTGAGTTTAAAAGTTTTGTAGATTGTGCTGTCCAGAAATGAGCACAAAGAATAAAATTGTAGCCATGGTGACTCATTTTTTGGTGCAAGAATTGAGGAACCTAATAAATGTGGATCTAAATCGTAAATCTGTAATGGTAAAATGTATGGATGAACATTTTTAAACTGTTACTTTTCTGGTGTTTGAACTGTTACTCTAATTGATAAGCTACGGAACTTCTATCCAAATATATAAGGATACATGTATTGATCCTCTTGAAATGTGGTTATTTAAGAAACAAGATATACATTTTTAGAGTTTCATTGGGATATGACATGAGGTCGGTCACGTGATCAAATTTTATAACCCCTTCGGTGGGATGAAACTATCTCCCTCCTTTATTTAAAAAAAACAATATAAAAGTGTAAGTATTTCGAATGAAGTTTGTTTTCATTTGTTTGTTTAGAACGTATCACACTTGATTTAACATAGAACAAGTACAATTAACAAAGTTTGATGATAACTTCAATACAATTATACATACAAGTTTATTCAAGTCATGGACCTATTCCAATGAATATTCATGTGATGGAAAATGAAATGAGTTTTGGATAGGTGTAAACTTGAACAGCTGCATCATATGTTAAAAAAGTAAAAAATAAATTAATTTTAAAAAATTGCTTCAGTTTTCTTTGTCTATGAATTACTACTACAATTTAGTATAAATCTCTAAGTGTATTGTTTGTGCTGTTGTATAAAGTTGTCACCCGGGAAAAGACCTTTAATATTATTTTTGTTCAATAAACTTCTCGGAATAACAAAAAGTCTGCTGCGACGGTTGTTAAAGTGCTCTGACCAAATATCAGGTCTTACATTCAATTAAATAAACATGATTCAATACTGAATTCGTTCGTTAAACCGGAACGAAAATTTAAAATCAATGTTTGCAAATCAGCTCAAAAAAATTGACATTTAAAAAGACCATTATGAATGGCAGGTAGAAAAATAGTATTTAAGGGATTAAAAGGAGAGCTAGTACACGGAAGTTAAAAAAATTCTACCCCATCCATTTAGTTGAAAGACAATGTAAGCCAGAAATATGTGTTCCGATCTTCTTCTTTCGATTTTCTGTCTAATACTGGTTTTCAATCAGGTATTCTCGGATTGTGATAAAACTGAAGGACCGACAGGAAATACAGGATGTGTTTATTCCCCTAAATACTCCAAATTCCAGGCAGCTGTTTGTATGCTTAAGCAGAAGATCGAGCGCTCCACGGGTAGACATTTGACATGCTGGGGGTCTAGAACGAAATATTGCTGGTATCAATGTTCAGCAACAGCAAGCCATGGCGGTCTGTCTGCTTGTCAATGTGATCAAAATTCTACAAATGTGGACAACACTGATACGCTTGATATAAACTGTTATTTTCCATCTGGAGACTGCTCTTGGTTTTTTGAATGTTTGGCAAAGAGGAAGTCTTGTCCAGCAGTAACGGAGGCCGGTAATACATGCCAAGAACTGAAGAACAGTAGCAAGAACATCTCGGAAAACGGCAAGGCGTGGGTTAAAGGTGTCATAAAATGCATGCAAAATGATTTAGTTCATTTGCTCTATCCACAGGTTGAAGCCGATTGCGAAAAAGTGAACTCCACTGTAGAGTCGTCAACAAATTACTGCCTCACAGACCCTTTGGTGGACAATCTTTTCTGCGAGTTATCTTGGGATGACATCTTCCAAATAGACGGTTTTGTTGGAGGTGTCTTCACCGGACTTAAAAGATGCTTAATGACAACGTATGTTCCTAGTTGGGCAAAGCAGCTCTTGTTTTATGTTGAAAACTATGATACAGATGACTGGGATACGGTGGCTGAGAAACTTGCCGAGACACTCTCCCAATCATTTCAGTGGTCAGATTCCGGTGTGAAATATAAAACAGTAGGCCCAGCAATACTTCCATCAAACGGGGACTCGATTCCATTACGGATCTATCTGTACTCTGAATCAAAGAATGAAACACTGATTTTAGAAACGATAGACGATCTAAAGGAGAGAATTGTTCAGGGAAACGTAACCACGCTGACATTCAAAGAAGGAAAGACCGTAAAAGTTACCCATGTCATTGGCTGCAATGATCCACAGTGTCTCTCATACTCATTTTCTATGCAAACAGGTATCATTATGTTATATAATGTCTTAAATAGAGAATCAAGGAATGTTTTCCATATTCGGTAGAAAACTTTTCCCTCCTGTCTTGCCTAAATAGTACTTTACAAAACAATATTTCTAAGGTGTATCAAGTTTAAGCCCTGTCTAAAAGTGACTGTTTCACTAAACTAGGGACTTTTATACAGATCTGAAAAGACAAGCTATACATATATTGTAAGTCCAAAAAAATACTTACAAACATTACAATTAATGAATAGCTATAGGTTGTCCGTCTATTTCTGTTTTAATTTATTTTTCATGGCTTTTGATCCAGAATGCAGTGAAATTGCCAAAAATTTGTCCTGCCAAATCCTTGAAGCTCATGAATTAAACAACTTGATACTATACAGCACACATGTAAGAGAAAACCCGCCAGATGATGGCGCAAACGCTCTGCAGAATATACAGGACGCTTGTCAAGGGAGACCAGCCAGAAGATCATCGTAAAAATTCTTATTCATTATGAAATACTTGTACAAGTAATAACTTTTCAGAAAGCTTGCCTGACTAATCCTATCAATATCTATAGAACCTATACGCATGATAGCTATAAACGTTTACATTGGGGGAAGGTAGGATTAAATTATTTCACTAGAGCAAATTATGAAGATGTTGCACAAAACATCATGCATTCATTTTAAGTTGTATATGCTTCTCACTCTCTTTATGTATATACGTGAAACGACTGTGAGTAGAAAAAAAGGTTATGATTAATATATTACTGTGATTTTCAAATAGACAAATATAGATAAAGATAAGAAATGAAAAAAATCTGATTTTTTTAATTCAATTTTAAAAAGGGTAGGGGCTGTAGGGACAATCCTGTCCAAGAGCACCTGTGCTACATGCAAGAAAATGGGAATCGTAACGATTATGACTGACATGCAGAAATTGTTTACTAGCTTCTTGGGTATGCCAGAGCATCAATGATTGTTGGAAACGTGGGATAAATAAAACCCGTTATACATAAATGATCCAACAAACTTGTATAAATGGCCACAGGCGCGGATTCAGGAAGTTTTTTTCCCGAGGATGGGGGGGGGGGGGTTCCACATCAAAAATATTTGTACGAGCAAAAATGTCAGAAACTTCTTCAATCCTGAAATGATTGGGGGCACTCTGCTAAGTTTGTACTCTGTTTTTGAAGGAGGAGACCCCTGGAGGGGGGATATGATCAGATGTACATTTATAACTCACAATATCACCGATATGTTTTTTCCAAACCTCTTGCAAGGATCAAGATTCCGACAAAAAAGAACAAACTTTATATACCGGTAATTCATGCAGTTTAGTCCAGGAAAAGTGCGCCAAAACTTACACGTGATCTCTTGACCTGTGTCACTCCTTACCTAGAATACAAATGGACTAATCCTGTAGTACAGAAACGCAGAAAAAAGGTCAAACGGACTTGAACGTATAGGAACTCGCATGAAATAAATATAACTGCATGCAAAAAAATAAAGGAAATAAATACATCAATGTATTGAATCAGTAATATATGGAACGCCGTCACTGCCTTATAGCAGAACACTAATATTGTATTGTTTCAACCTTCCATTACATTATGTCAACTCTTTAGGACATTAACCCACCCTACCATTGCATTGTGTCAACCTTCCGTTACATGATGTCAACTCTTTATGACATTTACTCACAATACTATTGCATTGTGTCAACTTTGCATTACATGATGTCAACTCTTTATGACATTAACCCACATTACTATTGCATTGTGTCAACCTTGCATTACATGATGTCAACTCTTTATGATATTTACACATAGTACAATTATATTTCGTCAACTTGCATTTCGTTGTGTCTACTTTTCATCTGATCTTAGTTTTTATTAACTGATGTGAAAAGCTTATGCCATACTGTGCGCACTCTTCTACATTATGTCGATTCACTATTACATTATGCGAACACGGGTATCCTCGGCCTTTATATGAGCATAGCGTTATTTCCGCGTTCCGCAAGCGCAAAAAATGGCGGGAGAGAAAACTGTCGTATAGAAGTGATTCTCAGCGATTTGGGAATGACATCTTTAAATGAAAACTTTAAGCGACAAATAATTGACAATCTTGAAACGTGCAAAGCCTTAACACTGCGACTGTGAATTAAAGTCACGTCGAAATTCAAGGGTGTTAATTTACTTTATAATTAATCTCATAGTTAAATACTATATAGTAAATCAAATATTAGGAGTCGTGCAGCAATCATTTTTTTTCTTTTTATTTGGAATTTTTTTTTTAAATAAAAGTCTAAAACTTTGTAGGACATTGCATTAGTTTCACAATATAAGCTTAGCGGAATTATGTTGAAAACTTTTTTCTATGAAACTATAAAGCCTGAGAGCTTCTCCGCTTTCCCCCTTGGTCTCCAACCATATACCGTCACCCTTCCTTGTTCAAGATTCCCATATCCGCCACTGATATGTGCCCATGCATGCCTACTAAGGCATATTCAATTGATTTAGATGAGCGACTGGTAGACTTTTGTAATAGAATTCTCTGGCTCTTGAATGATTACAAAAAATTACTAACCCCAATGACGTAGCATCTTTTTTTGAAAGAGGAGGTCAGCCAGAAAAAAAATCATTTACCCGAAAAAACTTGACAAGCCAAGAAAAAAAATGTCCAAGCCCGGAAATCCTTTTTCGGGGAGAGGGGTCCAACTTCGGTCAGTCCTATTTTTTTCCAGATATATTACATTACCCTCAGTGGATTATACTTCAACAAAAAGTGGGGATGGGGGCTGTACTGTTTCAATGAACATTGCATTTTCTATAGTAAAGTTATGTCTGGGAAAAGAGGGGGGTTGATATCAATTGCCTGTAATTTGTCCTAATCAATCAGGACCCCCCCCCCTTCTTACCAGTCATTAAAACACTGTCATCAACATTCATTATATACTAGATATACATGTACAGCTTTGAGATAATGTAAATGTTTTTTAACATCAGGTAATGAACTTTTGGAATCAACATGATAAAGAATTAACACAATATAAAGATATTTTTAAATCACATAAGAAAGAGTTGACATAACGTAATTATATATCCACATCACAGAATGGAGTTTTGACATAATGTAATAAAGTATTGATATAATATAAAGATATGTTCACATTATGTTATACACTTTTTACACCACGTAATAAAGCACTGACATAAAGGTAAGATGTGTTCACCTCACATCATGATACCCTCGCTGTATAATAAAGATAAATCATATCACGTAATAATGCTTTGATATAATAGAAATATACACTCTCAAAAAGGAATGGGCTTTTGACTTAATGTAATGATAAGTTTAATTATAAAACACAATTTACTTGACGTAATACAATTTTGACCTCACATATTAAAGAAATGAAATGATGTAAAGAAAAATTCATTTCACGCAATAAAGTTTTAACACAATGTAAACACATTATCACTTCACATAATGAATTTTTTACTTCAAGTTATGAAGTGCTGACATAATGAAAGGATGTATTTACTTCCTGTAATGCAGCATTGACATGATGTTAAGATATATTTACATCATCTCATAAAAAATGGACATAACGTAAAGATATGTTCACATCACGTAATGGTAAATTGACATAATAAATGCATAGTTGTATGCTATAAGGCAGTGATGGCGTTCCATAGTAATATGGTTTCTGCTAACTGTTGTTGTTAAAACGCAGGTAATAAAATCCGATGATAATCAGCATGCACAAAATTTTTCTGGCTAACTGTGACCTCTTAGCTTCGCACTAAGGAAATGTTGATCCTTAGTAGTGCCTGAAGCGGTGACTTCAGGCAATAATTTTTTTCAATTTTTTTTTGTGTGTGTAAATCAATTAGTCAAAAAGATTATTTATTATATTATTATTTATATATATAATTATTTTTTTTAATTTGATTTCATTTTCTAATTTTTTTAGTTATTCCTGTAAAATCAGTGGTAAGACTCACGTGGCCCCTGGAGGGACGATTTGTCTTGACGAATTGATTCTACAGTATGTCATTGATCTCCAAAGCACTGCTTACAAACCCCAGGTATGAAATGTTGTAAATATAAATAATTGTTGATTCAATTCTCTGTAGGAATCGTTAACATATACATGTATATCAGTAGACGTTAATTAAGATTTTATTTCCAATCGGTTTTTATGCCCCGAAGATAAAAGATTTTTGGGCGCTGGTCTCATAATCTGATTGTTCGCAAAATCTTTAATTTTTCCCATATCTTTTGATTGATTGATACTATGGTTTTCTTATATCCTATGTGTATTCCCTGTGACAAGACCGTTTTTTAGTACCATCAAATTTGACTTTGACCTTGGAGTATGACGCAGTTTTGCAAAATTTTCACCAACTTGAACCTTGGACATAACTTTTGAACAGTTGGGCCTAGGGCTTTCATACTTCACATATGTAATTCTTGTGTTGAGACCTTCCATTTGATACCATCAACTTTAACCTTGGAGTTTAACCTACTCTAAAAACTTGAACTTTGGCCATAACTTTTGAGAAGATAGAGATAGGGCTTTCATAAGTCACATATTATAATTGTGACAATACCTTC
Organism: Saccostrea cuccullata; assembly: GCF_032062105.1. Taxonomy (NCBI): domain Eukaryota; kingdom Metazoa; phylum Mollusca; class Bivalvia; order Ostreida; family Ostreidae; genus Saccostrea; species Saccostrea cuccullata. Next base: position 18,693 of record NW_026927372.1, on the reverse strand, counting down.
CTTTAGATACCAACAACTTTGACCCTTTTAACTTTACCTTGGAGTTTCACCTACTTTCAAAAGACTTTTTCCTTGGCGATAATTTTTGAGCGGTTGGGTCTAGGGCTTTCATACTTCACATATGTAATCCTTGTGTCAAGACCTTCCATTGGATACCAACAACTTTAACCGTTTTGTTCCCCGCTTTCGCGAAAACAAGGGGACATTAAATCTCATTCGTCTGTTTGTCTGTCTGTCCACAAAACATTAATCTTTTGGATGGAAAAAGATAGGACTTTCATATTATTCATGTGTATTACCTGTGACAAGACCTTTCTAAATACACTATGATTTTTTTTATCCTGTGACCGTGAACTTGAAGTTTGACTTATTTAAAAAAAATTTAACATTACTTTGAATTGGCCACAAATTTTTAGGAGAAATGAGGCTTTAAAATTAAACATTTATATTACTTGTGACAAGACCTTTCTAAAAACACTATGAGTTTTGACCTCGTGACCTTGAAATTGTAATTTGATATACTTTTTAAAAACTTTAACCTTGGTCATGACTATTGAATGAGAAGAGATAGGGCTATCATATTGAAGCTGCGTATTGCCTGTGACAAGGCCTTGTTAAATACACTATATTCTATATTTTATGACCCCATGACCTTGAAGTTTGACCTACTTTTCAAAAACTTTAATCTTGGTCATATATTTTGAATGAGAAGAGATAGGACTTTCACATTACATATGTATATTATTTGTGATAAGACCTTTCTCATCGTCAGAAACCCACTGCTGATTACGCTTCTTTCTTCTCTCCATCACTGGAGAGAGGAACGAAGCGTAATCAGCCGTGGGTTTTCGACGATGGACCTTTCCAAATACCCAGATTGTTTACCCCTTCACCTTTAAGTTTTTTTTATAACTTTTGATTGAGAAGGGATAGGTCTTTCATATTTGACATGAGCATCACCTTTCACAAGATATTTCCAAACATGCTATGATTTCTGACCCCTTGACCTTGATCTTCACGATTTACGTAATTTGCAAAAACATCAACTTCGGTGACGAGTTTTGAATGACATATGATAGGGCGTTCATATTTGACACAATATATAATAATAAAATTGTACCTCAGTGATTTCACCCACAAAGACATTTAAAGCAGGGGGCTTAAATTCTTTGAATTTGCTTGTGACCTTGGAGTTTACCTACATTTAAAAAGTTTTAACTTTTGAATAGATACGCTTAGGGCTTTCATAAGTATATAATAATTGTGACAAGACCTTTCTTTAGATACCAACAACTTTGACCCTTTGCACTTTACCTTGGAGTTTAACTGACCCTTTGCAATTTATCTTGGAGTTTGACCTACTTTCAAAAAACTTTAACATTAGCTGTTATTTTTCAACCGTTAGGTCCAGGGCTTTCATACTTTACATATGTAATTGTTGTGACAAGAAATTTCTTGATACCAACAAATTTAACCTTTTGATCTTGACCTTAGAGTTCGGATTTTTTTTTTACTTTAACCTTTACCATAACTTTTGAATAGATAAGACTAGGGCTTAGGTATTTCTCATTTGGAATCCTTGTAACAAAACTTTCCTTTAGAAACTAATAACTTTGACATTGACTTAGGTGTTTGACCTTTTTTAAAACTTTACCCATAACTCTTGAATAGGTGTTGCTTTCATACTTCACAAATATAATTTTTGTGAAGAGACCTTACTAAATACTTTGGGTATCAACATATTGATTTGAATTTGAGAAAGTTTAATCTTCGCTATAATTTGCCATACGGGAACATCAGTGTTTAACAAACTTATCTTGTTTATTTATTTATTCCGATACAGATAAACTCTCTCGCGGGTTCTTGCCACACTAGTACGTCATTACACTACAGCGGAATGGCAGTCGATTTACAACTGAACAAAATAGCAGGAACAGACAAAAGGGACAAAAACCAAGAGGAAGCCTACACTAAGGCCTGCAAAACAGCTAACGGGTGGCACCATGGAGGGACACACGTTCACTGCCAGATAAGTCAGTGTTGTAAATAAAAAAAATCACCTCTTTAATTTAAATAATCTTCAATACATATATATATATATATATATATATATATGAAGCACTAAAAACCAACAACACTGTATATCCTAAATGTCGGATCTACCAAGTAGATAGAAGGTCACGGATGGAAATTTATATAAAGCACTAAAAATGACCAACGACACGACGAACAATATATATATATATATATATATATATATATATATATATATATATATATATATATATATATATATATATATATATATATATCAGCAACCATTGAAGTTTTAGCAAAAGAACGTTTGGAAACAAGACCCAGCAACTAATTTTTTTAAATCTCTAAAATTATAATCAAAAAAGGTTGAACCTTCTCATATGCATGTCAAACTCCAGTGTGAAGATCAAAATTGTTGGTATCTGAACGAAGGTCTTGTCACAAGATATACACCTGTGAAATATGGAAGCCCTAGGTTTTTTTTCCAAATGGGTCAAACTCTAAGGTCAAGGTCAAAAGGTATTGAAAGATTTTTCACAATAATACAAGTATGAAAGCGTTTTCTTTAACTATTCAAATGTTATGACCAAGGTCGAATTTAGGTGTAAAGGTGTAAGGTGTAATTTTGTGTAAAGTTGGGTCAAGGTCAAAAGGTCAAATTTTGGTGGTATTGTGTAACCGATGTTACAACAATAATCAAAAATATTATTTCTCAATTTAGACTGAGCTACTTGGTCAAAAAGTGATTTATGGGAAAGCTCAGATAACTTCTAAGAACCTTACAAAGAGATATAAAAAAATAACAAAAATAAACTATGTAGAACTAGAAGGGCTAAAATTAGAATCTCAGTTTTAAATCTCAATTTAGCTCTATCGCAGTCTCAGGTGCGTCTCAATGCTGGATTACTTATAATTATTTATCAACTAAGTGTACTTAATTTATGAAAAGCTAACTAAATGTAAGATAGGGAAGGTAGGACGTGTTCAGTCACTTCTAATCCCTGTCTCAGCTTATCTTAAGTTTCCCTCGGCACCTTAACTTCCTTGCAACTGACCTACTGACTACAATTGTATTATTGCTCTGAAAAGACAGAGCTTTTATACCTAACTATCCTAATTAGCAAACTTATTTCTCATTGGCTAATGTCAAAAGTTATCTTCTCTTTACTAGAGAGTTCCTAATTTGCAGCCAGACAGACGGACGGACAGGACAGAAAACTATATAACCCCACATCTTCGATTTAAAGGGCATAAAAAGAAAATAACTGCTGTCGTCAATTTTAAATTCTTCTCTAGTTTGGTATTTATCGTCTATTAAGGCATTATTTTAGTTTTCTCTTTTTACAAAATCGCTATGAACTACTACAGTTTAACTTATATATAAGGATATCAAGTGAATCAAAAAGCAAAAGGATATTTATTATGTTTTCTCAGTGAATTTAAAGCAAACATCGAAGACGGTGAAAGGCGATTCAAAATGCACAGACCAAGAAGGGCAATGCAAGGAAACTTCAGTCGGCTGCGATAATGGACGATTTCAGAAAAATCTGTGTGCTGGAAGATCAACTCGTCAATGTTGTCTTCCAAATCCGGTAAGAGATTTATCAGTTTTATAGCAAGCACAGCAGTGAGAAAAATAAAATTTTATTTTATGGCCTCTGAGAAATGTCTAACTTTCTACAATAAGATAACCTTCAAAACCAGTATAAAATGTTTTTGGACAGTGAGAAAAATATATTGTATAAAGGTGTTAATATTGAGCTTACCCTGAGCGGCTTGGCAAAGATAAGGTGCCCATTTCCTTATATAATGATTTATAGACGTAACTCTTTAACATTACAATTAATCTAAATGTCTTTAGTTGCATTTCAAAGAGCATATTGGGAGCTTTCCATTGGTGTATTATATTATATATACAGTACATGAATCTTTGAAAAATAAACAACGGAATAAAGCCTCAGTTTCATAATTTTTGAAGCGTTATGCTGTTGCACTTGATTTTTTACATTTTAACAAATGCTTGATTAACATTATTTTAAATGAAACATTCTAAAAAAAGATGTAGTTTATTATAGAGACATCACTCTGATTAAGTTTATTTTTTATAGAAAAGGATAACAATTCTGGAAATTATGAATAAATGTGTACAGATATATCTTTGTTATATAAATAAAGATTTATCAATGTTTGAACAAATTCATAATTTCTAGCAGAAAAAAGCAAATATAATTCGTGTAAAAAGATTATTTTACTTACATCTTTTTAAAAAAAAAATATTTGGCCATACAAATCTTACTTACAAAAGGGCAACAGACTCTTCAAATAAGTTTTGCTTTACAGACCATATAACAATATTTTTGTATCAGCAAGAGATTTTTTCCTGGCTGCATCACTGCAAAATGTGGTTCAATGGTTTATAGTTTTTACCAACCAGTCTTCCCATCCCATAGTGGGATTTGATTCCAAAACATAAGGATCAACTTAGTTCAAAGACCTTCACTCTAAGTAATTGCACCACCCAACATACTTGTCACTGAATTGTTAATTTAAAATTTTTAAAAAAACATTGATTCTTTTTGGATAAATATTGTAATATTATAGTTTTTTTACTTCATGCTGAATTAAAGTTCATTCTTGGTCTTAGACAATGGTTTTTAGACAATATTTTGTTATCAAACACCAATTACATGTAGTTCTGACTTGTATTATTTTATTCTGAAAATTCATTTTTAATCGTATTGGGTATTTATATGAAATGTTAGTTTATTTTGTCAAATTTCACAGGATTTTTTTATCAATTGATTTAATATCCAACTGATACGGTCTTTTAAACACATGTGAACTCCAAGATGATAATTTTAACAAAAAATAACAGATACAAGTGATTATAATTTCTTTGGTTTCTCCTTAAATGAAAAATACTCTATGTATAGCCCGTAACCCAGAGTCTCAAAATAGTCAATCAAAAATACCTGACATAGTTTTTCTCTGAGTATTACCAAGTAAGTTTGAAATTCTCTTTCCCATATACAGTTTCTTTAGAAAAATTGAAAGTACTTTTTTTTCAAGTCTCCAAATATCAAGAGTAGAAAAACTCTCAAAGATTAACAGATTAACCCATGTCTTTTATATACTGTAACATTTTCGATGGAAATGACTTACGTAGAACGTAATTTTTTTGGCTCGGATAAAATTTTGATCTGATTTACATGTATACATTTGTGTTCAGTTGAATATGATACAGATAAATGTTATGCCTGAATATGTATAGTCTGTAGCCCACTTGGGTCTCTGTTATAGTAAGAGTGGAATCTTTTAAACCTCTTAACAGAAATGAACAAACATTTCAGACAATCTGCCAAAGGAATGTAGTGTTACATAGAACATACTTGTAATACTATTCATTTGACTTTTTTTTGGTTAAACTGCAACTAATATGGGCACCTGATCTAGGTCAAGCCGAGATTTAATTTTCAATATATGGTACGTGGCATTCACATTCAGGAAAATTTTTCAAACACAACACAGTATCAGTGAATAGAAATCACTGTTTACTTCCATAGAGATAATATATGTAAATAATATGATCAATTTATCTATCTTGGCCTTTTAAAATGTTTCGAATATTTCAATCGATGACAAATTGAGTAATATACTGTAAATTATTTTTTTACAATTCAGAAGGGCATATCACTCTAACTGCAGAGATACCATAGAATCAGAACTCTTTAGTGTATAGTGTGTAGAGAGGGTTCTTAAATTAATGTCATAACAGATCAGTTTTATATGTTTAAATAAACAAAGAGGGTACAATATAAGCATGTCTTATATGGTGGAAATAATGGGGAGATTTGCTCCATTTTTTTAATTCGCTAAGTACCATTTTTGGTTACCTTCTTCTCACAGATGACTTTTTATTACAGTAATGACGTCATGGCTATGGCCCAGTACCTTATCAACCATGAAGTATGGTAGGAAGTAACCAAAGGATAATGAAAAATCATAACTATTGTCGATCTTCTGATTTGATTTTGAAATTGAATTTATGACTATTATAAGCATTCCGTCCATTGTTTTTGTAAATTGTTTTGTCAAATACCCGTCTTCAAATCTTATTCTGTCAATAAAACTAAGATTTATTCATTGGTTGTTTATTTTTTAATATCGTCGGATATTTGAAAGGCTAAATGAAGGCATCAGTTCTGTAAAGGAGAACGGCCCCAAACGACCGTAGGCCCGAGATTTGTTCTTTCTCTCACAGAATGGACAGTTTGAGGCCTTTCTCCTAATTAAAACATGATTCTCTTTGTTCTGAGAATTTTTTTTAAAAATGTGCAAAACAGATGGCACACATACAATAAATTCATTGTTTACAGAATGGGCGGTTACAGGTAAGCTTGGGGTGCATAGCAATTTGTTCAATAGCAATTGTGTTTTCAGATGCGAGTGACAAAAGGTATTTGTCTAAAGAACAGACAATTACAGGTGGATTTCGGGGGAAGCCAGGTATTTATATAAGAATGCAACTTTTCAAAATCAGTTTATATTTTGTGTTGTAAAGGTAAACATGTCTCCCTCCGATGGAGAGAATATATCATGACAGAATGGAAATCGAATTGAAACCAACAAATGCACAAAAAAGGGATATTTTGACCAGAGAATAGTAAGGGTAAAAGAAAATTATCCAAACTTCGATCCCTCAAACCGGATTTTTTAAAATTTGAATTCAGTTTTTGGGGATATATTAATTGCATCAGTGTAATGGTGAAATGCAAATTGTGTTCCGAGTGTTGGATAGCCATGAGCCTAACGTCGACCTGAAAATGTATTTCAAATTTAGCGTAGTTTTCATGGTGAAAACTGTTTTCTGAGTAATGGATTTGATATAAGCGGACAGTACTTCAAGCTTAAAATGGATTGATGGGAATGGTGCTTCCAAAATCTTAATCAAATGTGAATATGTGTCATTTAAATTCAAATTTTGTGGGGGGGGGGATGAGTTTTGAGCATTGAAATAATATTCATTATTCATGGATTTAAATGTGTAAATCAAACAGATCCGATGCAGACATTTTGTTCTGGATTAACTTAAATCTCCAAGTTCTTTTTGTTATTTACAGGCACATTTAATCGTATTTAATGTAAATGTTTTTGTATCCCTATTGTGCACATGCCAAGGTTTACCTGTAACTATCCATTCTGTTTGTTTCAACTCTCCATTCTTTAAAAAAAAAACCGCCCATTCTTTAAAAAGAATGGACACTTTTCCAAAATGAATGGACACTTTACAGGTGACTTAATGGATTGTTAGGGGAGTTAGCTCAACACTAAGCTACAGAATGGACAACACAAACAATAAGTCTACGTCACAATCATGTTTTAATTAAAATCAATGTTTTGTACTATTAACTTTTTTTGCAACCAAATTTTATCAATACTCGGTACATTACTAGTTTACATGATTAAACCTACACTGCAGTTACAACTAAGAAGGGGCAAGTATCCTTTCAGCTTTCGTTCTTGGAAGGGAATATAACTATCAATGAAACGATGTAGGAAATATTATGATAAGAAAATGAGAGTTTGGAAGTAATTTTTGACATTTACTCTAGTAATAATTTTACACAGATAAAAAAGGTAATAAGCCTCTGGACCACAAAAAGTCTTGCAAATTGTATTATTTCCATCCCTCTTCTTGAGCGGCAAACACACGAAGGCACATGGTATCGGGGGGGGGAGTGGGATTGGGACAGTAAGGGACCTGCCCTTTTTCCCGCTCCAAACAATATTTTACGTTTTCAACAATAAAATATTGTTTGAAGCAGAATTTTTGCAAAATCTTACACCTGAAAAGAAGAAAACACTTGTTGTGGCCTTCAACTTGACATTTAGATATATCGACGACGTATACTATTTTTAATTAACAATGGTAATTTCCATTCCTATATTGATACGATATATCCTGGTGAGCTTGAGATATAAGATACCACAGAGTCTGACACATCTGTTTCATACTTGGATATTTTACTTGAAAAAGACACTAATAGTAATCTTACAACCAAACTCTATGATAAACCTGATGATTTTAACTTTTCGATTGTCAACTTCCCTTACCTATGCATTAATATACCTTCATCACCTGCATACGGAGTTTACATATCTCAGTTGATTCGATACGCTAGAGCATGCTATGCGTACGAACAATTTCTATAACGAGATAATTAAAATTTATTGACAAACAAGTTGATGAAACAAGACTTTCAGCAGACTCGTTTAAAGTAATCCTTTCTTAAGTTCTATGATCGATTCTATGACCTTGTCAGCAAATACAATTTATCACTTCAGAGTCAAATGCTGACTGACGTTTTTCATACTAATTTTTAGTCCATTATTTATACACTGAATTGACGACGGATTTTTCCTTTATTTCCCGATCATGACAAGGAGTACACGACGGGTGTGACCGGTCGGCAGGGGATGCTCACTCCTCCATGGTACCTGATCCCACCTCTGATGATTTGGGGGTCCGTATTAGCTCTGCACCTATTTTGTATTGTTTTATGGACTTTGATATTGAATACTGTTCGTTATCTCCATATCCTTCATACATTCCGGCGAATGTCAATGAGTGTATCTATGATCCAATGATAACATTTCGAATGGCAGAGAGATGGGGCTTAACGTAGAACCTACGTCGTATGACATCAAAACTAGTGAATGTGTTTAGCCTGTGCTAGATCCATTATGACGTCATAATTGATTCAATGTCACTTTTTCCCGTACTTTACAGCTTCAATAGAAATGGTAGAAAATATATTCACAGAATTCAATTTAAAATTATGCCGAAATAATCATAATTCAATTTTTTTTTGTTATAATGCTTAATGATATATGTTTCTTGAATTAGAGAAACATGTAGGCACCTTTCAATTAATAGATCTTGACCTTAATTAAGTTAACAAATCCAAGACCATCTTGTGTAATGAAATAACAATGTATACAACTTACTGTAATAATATAAATGGTATGTACATGTAACTATTTTGAAGGAATGCAAAAATCCAAAAAAAAAATCTTCAGTTGCCAACTAAATAGTTGTAATATGTTGATAAATGTGTCTAAGTCAAAGATGTACATGTTGTAGATCCTGTGATCGTGTGAACATTTTGTGATATCTATCATGAAATGATGTGCATTCCTTTTCATAATTGTTTGTTACTTATTCATTACTTGGAGTTTGGTTACAATTGATTACAAATTTACAATTTTTCTATTACATATGATCGTTTTAAATTAAAAGTACAATTTTTGATAAACTTTTTTAATCTGAAAGTAACCCAAACAGTCATTTAATAATTAAATCCCGTGTAAGTGCAAAAAGGTCAAGAATATTAGGATCGGTAAATTACCTATCTCTCATTAGTTATAAGGGAAAGGTATATATTTTAATCACTTTTTGTAGTCATTTGGGTATGTTCTTTATCATATTGAAAATTGAAAACATTGTGACAAAGACTTCTGAAAATATTTACAAATGTAGGGTGGAAAATTGACTGAAAATAAATAGAGTTCATTTGCCTATAGTTTTTAAAAAGTGGACTTATCTTTTATGTCAATTGAATAAAAAAGAATTTATTCTCGGGAAATATTGTTTGATACTGTTCAATTAATAAACAATAAAACAACGATGTTTAAAGAAGTATTTTTTTATTTTTTGTCTTCTTTGCATGACAAGTACCCCTGAAAATGACTGAAATTGTGAAGTCGTAATATGTAATTATCATTCCATGTTTAACTGCCTGCACTGTATTTAATAAGAAGGAAACATGTCATGAGCTTTTGACTGATTAATAAGCGGGTGCTAATTTATCATTATGAAAAGTTTGAAAATCTTGTGACAAAGACTTCTCCGACATAGGTTCTACCTTAAGTCGTCTCATCGTTGTCAACAACATTTTAAAGTTGCTGATGTTATTAATTTCTTAACCAATGAGAATCTATTCGCCATTTGAGAAACGTTAATTAGGTAGTGTCTAAAAAGCCACGCACTACTGAAAATCAAAGGTTAACTGAGAATCGTACTATTTTGGAATTCTATTTAACTGGCAATAAAAAATGAAGAACACACTGTCGTTTCTTTGTTTTCTTACTAAATCTTAAACTGCAGAATTTCGAGAGAAAATAGTGAATTTCCAAAATATTGTCCATATTACACTGTATACTAGTACAAGGTTGTATGTACATGTAATTACATTATGATATTATGATGTTAATGATCAATTGATTTGTTTCTTTTACGATAAATTTTATAAATACATAACCTGATACCAAAACTTACCAAATGGTTATATATACATGTGCCTGTAATTACACGTATATTATGATATTGATGATTTGCTAATATTACCATTAATTAATAAGTACATGACTTGTGTTATTATTATACTATGGGTTAAAAGAAAATTTCCGAAACAAGTGTCTGTGTGATAAACAGAGTAAGTATAATTGCACATGATTTGCTGAGGAAAAAATGGAGAGGGTTTGCGAACAGTCAAATTGTTTCCCTTCATCTTTCCTATAATAAAGGAACCGAAGCCGATTTCGTTGTTCTGTTTGAGGACAGAATCCAAAAATCCCAATTGGATGGAGGATGGAAATAATCACAAAATACATTAATTTGATGTATACATTGCAATATATAAATGTTAATTTTCCGGTTTTGTATATCCATTACCGCCGTGAAGCAATGTCAACTGTTGTTACGCTGGAGGGCGTGTCTTTAATAATCAGCGGGTATTAATGCTTCTCGACAAATCAGATTCAACCAATTTACTTGAAAGTATAATAATTTATACAGAAATATTGAATGAATATGAAATATATACATGCAAATTTAAACCACACAAGAAAATTCTGCACTTCTTACAAAATTTATTTTTTTTCTGAGAGAGATACATATAAATTGATCCCTTCTCTCATTTTAATCTCAATGGGGTTATTTCTCTACACTTATTTATTGAAGAAATGTCTATATTCAAATTTAAGTATCTCGATTTAGTCATCAATCTTTACGATAAATTAAAAAGAAACAATTGAGTTATTTAGTTAGGTGGTGTAGCTGCCTACAATTTTGGAGTTGGAATGTTCAGTCGTGGGAAAACTTAGACATTGGTTCCACTGGTGACGATTACAGCAATGACGTCATTGCTAGGGCTCAGTACCTTATCAAACATGAAGGATGGTAGGCGGTCACCTAAGGATAATGAATTATTATAACCATGGTTATAAGCTTCTGCTTTGATATTGAAAATGAATTTATAACTGTTATACAGTATTACGTCCAAAAAAAGTATTTTTTGTAAATTGTTTTTGTCATATACCCGACTTAAAATGCTATCCAGTCAATAAAACTGGAATTTAATCATTGGTCGTTCTGTTTTTTAATCATTATACGATTAAACGGGGGTTTTATTGAAAAAAATAATCGATGTGTAAACTCTTGACATTTTTCTCACAAACTTAATAAAAGTGCACAGCAATCATCCTGGTCATGTGATTGCTGTGAATGAGGGCTCGACAAAACAGCTCTCAAATGTACAGGTTGTGATGAAATTGCGAGAGTGTGTTGTATGTCGCCATGACACATCCTCCATAACTCAGTGAATGTTTCCATGACAACACTTCCGCTTTCATTATCTTGACCAGCTTTAAAAAAGAAATTACATCTTCTCCCAAGGTTGAAGAAAATTGTTCAATATTAGGTCTGTTAAGGCTTGTTCTGAATTCCCCAGCTCTGATTTTATCAGATTTGATTTCACAAACCTTAAAAACAAAAATAAAAAGAAATGTTGAAAACTTGTGCATGTACTTAATAATATACTAGTTAATCGATTTATATTTTGTTCCTGCAGTTTAAAATGTTGCGATTATATTATTCCACAACTTTGATTTTGCAATATTAAGTTTTTCTGTAGTGTCTATTAGGTCTATAGTACTATTTTGGAATTCTATTCAACTGGCAATAAAAATTGACGAACACAGTATGAATTTGTCATTTCATTGTTTTCTTACTAAATCTTAAAATGCAGAATTTCGGAGAACAAAAGGAATTTCCCAGATATTGTCCTTTACACTGTATACTAACCCTGTACCTGTAATTACATGTATATGATGATATTGATGATTTGCTAATAGTACCATTACTTAATAAATACATGGCTTGAAACTTAACCTTACCAAACTCTGAAAAAAGGCAGGAGCAGCACCAAATACGTGAAATATACCATCAGCTATAGTGGCGGAGATACAGAGGATTAACCACAACCACGCCACCATCACCATGTGCTCCAAAAACGGATTCAGGGTCAGAGTACACATATCACTGTATTTTCTAGTATGCTGGTAAACAGTGTAAGTATAATTGCACATGATGTGTTGAGGAAAAAATGGAGAGGGTTTCAGAACAGTCACATTGTTTCCCTTCATAAATTCTATAAAAGAGAAACCGAATCTGATTTCATTGTTCTCAACTTAAAGAGAAAATCCAAAAAATCCAAATGGGTGTAAATATTCACAAAATACATTAATTTGATAAGACACTGCAATATCGTAAATGCCCCGAGAGATAAAATGTTAATTTTCCGGTTTTGTATCCATTGGTAGATGTAGATGGCGAGCCTCTTGCCCCCAATTTACCGTCTTTTTCTCCGCTTCCGGGAACAATAAAATGGATACCCAACTTCTTTTTTGTCAGATTCCATATCATAAACGGAATTCGAAAAAAATAGCCTGTAAAAACAGAACTAGATACATATGTTGGTACACAGTTGTCTCATTGGAAGGATCATCGGAAGGATCAACATCCTCGACAAAATACAATGATAGGGATTGTGGTCGCTGGGTTTCCACGGCACCTTCCTAATTGTTCTGGCATTATAACACCGAGCTTTTTCATAATCAACCATGACTGGTGTGAACTCCGCTGGAAAGGCACATTCAATTGGATTGAAACACACTGGGTACAAAAATGCCAATATGCCCAATGTCAGGAAAACCAGAGGAGTCCATTTTCCATTTAGTTTGCCCACCCAACTCTCAAAAGACAGTGTGGATTTTTTATCAACCATACTGGACCTTCAAGAAAGTTTTAAATATTTTTTAAAGATTTCCTGCAATTCTAGTAGCATGGCGTTATCTTAAGCTTGTTATAAATCCTTTAAAATAAATATTATCATACCACATCATACTACTTATTTCACAATCACTCTTAAACGTAAGAGGCCCAAACTAAACTCACCCAGAAAGTTTGTAAGACCATACATTGTTCCCTGTTTGGGTTAAAAAATCATGAAATCCAAACCATTTGCAAACTATTATGAATATGCTGGATATCATACTTGCTATTCCGGATTATCTATTAAACACTTTTGGTAAGGTCTGCTCATTATTTTGTTTGTTTTAACGCCCCTCTCACATTTTTTCACTCATATGGCGACGCCATCATTTGCCGTGGAACCTTTTCATCCTACATTAAACCTCAGGGCCATGACCTCACTTTTCTTAAATTTGTGTTTAAATCAATTTCAAAGAAACTATTCAAGATATTGTTTTTAAAACAAGAGGTCGGCCCATGGACCACCTGAGCACTGTGGCTAGGAAGAAAGCAAGAATAGTCCAGTTTTGAAAACCTTAAACGCAGTGGCCCAACTTTCCCAAAAGACATTCTAAGAATGCTTCATATAAATATATCAACCATAGTGTATATGGCTTAGTTCTTAAAAAAAAGATTTTAAAGATTTTTCCTATAAATTTCTTGAAAAAATGTGGTGTCCATTGTGGCCCCACCCTACCCCTGGGATCATGATTTGAAAAGAAATCTTTAATTAACACACCTAGGATGCTTCCAAAATTTGTTTCATCAATCCCTACCCAATGGTTCTTGTCCAAAATGTATAAGTGACTTTGGTTTTACTTTTCTTTATTTTAGTACATTTTTTATGAATTGACAGTACTGATACATAAAAACTAGTAATGTATCAATTTTTTTTACTAGACATATTTCTAGTTATCAATGGTTTAGAAAGCAGTGCATTCCATAGAGCCTTATAGAGTCTAAATATATCTCGTTAATCTAATATTTGGCATCTCTGGGAATAAAATGTTTTTCACTGTGTTTTATAAAAAAAAAATTGAGGAAATTAAAAGTAAATAGGCCTCAGTTATTTGGTAATGTGCAGTAATTAGAGTAACTTATCGCTGTTGTGTCTACCGTAATAGTTTTCTTTAAAACCTGTCTATCCTTACAGAAGAGAACGAGACAGTTTGCTTCAGATAAAATCAATGTAATCTTTAAAAAAAACACTTAAAAACACTGCTGTGATGTAATTCCTTTGTTCTTGATTTTAAAATTTTACTTGTGGCAGTCCAAATTGGGGCTTGATATTAATCAAAAAAGTATACAAAGCATCAACTCGGCCGAAAACAAAATTTAGCATAAAAAAAATCTTTTACATTTAAATGCGTCCATGCAAGGAAAGCACGTCAAGATAGTTGAATAATTTATTTCATGTTGACTTCAAGGAAAAATAAAAATTTTTAAAGAATTAAAATAAACATTTTACCGCATTTGCCCCGATGTAAAAAGAAAATCAATCATCATTGATGAATGATAAAAATTTATTGTCATCACACCCATTCTCAATATAAGGGCTCAAAGAATGTCGCCCCATTTTCATTTGAAAGAAATACCACTGATGTAATTTTTAAATCAACATTATAAATAATCATATAACAATGAATAAGAATTCATATAATTATCAGTCTGAAAGGGTATTTAAGAATTCCCAAATTCAAATATAGTAGCCTATTTGAAATGTAGTTACGTCGCCGAGGCAAATATTAATCTGACCCCTCTGTGTAATATGAGTTTTGATTCTCAAGAAAAAATTTTCTGATAAGTTAAACCTTGTATCATATATATTTTTTTTATAACAATAAATACATTTTCTTTGTGATAAAAAATAATTTTTATTGGAAAGTCCCTGTCGCTTAATTCTATTTCAACCACATTACAAGCAAACACAAAGATTATACACCTAATAGTTTTGTTCTCCTTTATTTATTGATGGGCTAAATTTGAAATTTCAAAGGATTAATTACTCCTACTTAGATAATGAACATAAATTAAAATTTTAGAACTTTTATAAATATGTTTACGGAATGAAAGACATTTTCAATCGTAGAGGTAAGAAAGAAATGTACTTTACCAAAATTTTTTATTAAGAATACTAGTATATATTAAGTAGAAAATATGAGAGACTTGAATAAGCAACCCCTTGTATCCTGTAAACTGGCAAAGAAGTTTTGCTTAGCACAATTACAAATTATTTTTTACATGAAAAGTGATCATTTGAAATGTACGTGACTAAAATTAAGTCCCCCATAAATTCGAATTAAGTGAATCTCGCACGAATTTTCACGTATTCTCATACTTTCACACACACGAATGTGTACACAAAGGAAAGTTTCAAAGGTTGGAGGTCGGCAAAATCCCAAAAAAGAAAAGAAACGTTTCTGCTAAAAAAAAATATATTAAGGTCAATTATATGTAATATAATTTGGATACCTGGTATATATTTCTGAATACGAAACCTGTATGATGCATTTCTTATGATATGCAAGTTCAAATAGTATCAATATATTGCGTGTCTAACGTATGCTTGTGGAAGAGAATTGATTTTTATATTTGAAATGTACGTTACGTATGGTAACGTACATTTTACGTATTTCTAACTGACATTTTTTTATTTAGTCAATGAATTGCGTTTACACGAGCGAAACAAAATTATCGTTACCATCCATTTGACAACTGGCCACATAAATCCATCTAAATGCACCCCCAATCCCCGTAAATGTTTTAGACTGTTACAACATGCTAGAAAATTTATTTCTAAGTGTCTTAAATTCATCTTTGGCAACCTTCCTGAGGGTTTTCTTTTAATATGCGACTTTTCGTCAATATTAATTTAATTGTTGTTGATAATTTAAAACAACGTATGCATAGGCTTATAATTGATAAAAAAAAAAGAAGAAAAAGAAAAAAAACAAATAAACCCAGAACACAAGACGGTCAAGTACATTTCAAATACTGAAAGGCACACAATACTCAGTTTTGTTTGAAACATTGCATTTTGGGTTATATTTTTCCAGATCTGCTGAAAAGCAATTATGTTTGTGTTTTGAAAAACGATGTTGCAACATACTAAAAAAAATTAAAAACTGTCATGGATATATTGGAAAATTTATGTTGTTTCAATGGCCAAACACGAGCATTTGTTAGTTCATAGCAAAATACGTCTGACTCTTATATTTTTTTTGTTGTATCCTTGCACAAAGGTAGAAGTAACTAGGCTTCGACCGGTGTCAATTTCAGCGAAACAGCACAAAAGAGTGGTTGAACTGAGGTGGAAGGGACTCCCCAATAATATGTGAAATGAACGTTACCGAAGTGACGTGACGTTCATATAGTTGATGACAAATAACCTCGCTTGTTACATTATGATTTCTTATTACTGCGTTAAAACGCTTCATTGAATTAATTCAATTGCTTTTTTTAATATTTTCTTATTACCAATTTACATATTATTACAAGCTTGAAATGTACGTTACCTATCAAATTTCCCAGGCAATCGTGTCTTTATAGTGATGATTGTGACATATAACACAATGTGATTACATAGAGAATCATTTTTGGAATAAACTGAAACAAAACGATGAATTTTTAGGTGAATTTTAAGCTTTTTATCAAACAGAAAAATTTCTTGAAATGTACGTTACATTTACGTAGTTTTCTAAAACGGCATGGATATATGTTAAAAAAGACAGTAACTACAAAATAGAATTTTACTACATGTACATGTTAGGTTCCAGTATCTATAGAAAATGACAAGATTCCAAACTATCGCTTAAACAAAACAGAGAGAAGAATTTAAAGCATATATTTAAAAAATGTTTTTATACATCTGGATCAAAAAGTAACCTTTGTTTTTTAAAAAAGGGAAAAAACAAACGCACGTTCGTATGCCGAGAAAAAATGATGCTGACAGAGTTGGTAGGATGTGCTGGTGTTAAGATGAGATATTCCAATTGTGATTTTAATGACTACATTTTTTTACATATCGGACATTGAAGAAAAGTAAGACATTTCAATAATTTCTGAAAAAAATCACCCTTACTTTATCGTCTTGTCATTATTCCATGTATTATAATTTGATGAAAAAAATCTGGAAACAAAATCTTCAGATACTTTCTTTAAAGGTAATTGATAGAAAAATTGTTATCTTGAACTTCATTTTTTTAAAAATCAGAGAGGCATTTGTGCCCTTATATTGAGAATGGGTAATCAGAATGAAGATGTAGGCCTCTTAAAATGAACCACATGCTTATACCCTGGACCTGGTAGTGATAATGCCAATTGTGGTTTCTGCAGAATATAGGCTATGCTCATCCGCGGTGCAAAATGTAGAAAAATATCTTTTTGTCATTTGCAGCTGTAGAACTTATTCAAAACAATTTTACTAGTTGAAAAACTTTTCAATTTTTTTTTTTCAACATGCACTTTTACCACGTAATTATTATCTGGAAAATCATGACAATTCCTTTCATATCTTTCACACTCCCAGGCTGGGGAGAATCTATTGTGAACTTTTTTTTATATAATCAAAAATTATATATTATCTGATGAGAAATGATAATGAAATTGAAATTTAACAACAGTTAATACTAAGAAAGTTTTTAAAATATTTTACTCATTCTTTTTACTTTGTTATCATTTAAAAAATTGTTTTATTTAACTAATTAAAAAATAACGTCCCATTTCCCCATGTGCACTTTCTAATACCCACTGATAAATGGCCGCTGCTGCGGCCGATAATTACACGAAATATACTTTAACAGGAAGAAGAACATGTGGCAGACCAGATCATGCAGATAAACTAACAAACAAAGCGGTGGATTTCTAATTAACTTATTAAACTTGAAGAAAAGTTTCAACCCCTTTTTCTGGCTTTTGAAAAAGAGTATGGACTGTGGTTCACCAGAGAAACACAGAAAATGCCAAAACCCCCAAAATAAATTAATATAAAAAACTTTAGACACTATAAAGAGCAGCATTAAAAAAAATGATTTCACTTTTCTCATGTATAGAAAGAAAAATGACTTATGCAAATTCAAGACGGCTAGGCCAAGTATTTGTTAATTAATATTCAATTTGACTTCCAACAAATTTTCAAAGAAATATAAAGAATTTCAATGTTTCCCTCAAAACCCCTGGATTACATTTTGTTTGTTTTTTTCTGTAATGGAACACAAAAAAAAAAGGGACATATAGACGCTAAACATTAAAAAAAAATTAACTGGACTAATGTACCTTCAGCATCTGTGGGGTTTTTTTCTGCATTTTCAATTCCATTAAGTCATCATTCACTAGTTTGTCTGTATGATAGTTCATTGCACCGCTTTAATCTCCATTTATGTTTTATGGAAGAAAAATTTTCCCCCACTCTCCTTATCAAATTCTTTCAAATACCTTTTACAGTGTAGCCGAATCTCTAAATACTGAGTACTCTTCACTTAACAATGCACAATGGTCATTAACAC
>NW_026927371.1:0-30670 GCF_032062105.1 Saccostrea cuccullata | reverse complement strand
ATCTGCATTCTTCGACACAAAGACAAATTACTAACAGCTTCATTGTACCTTTGCCTATTAACATTTTTATAAATAATAAAGTCCTGCAAAAGTCTTTGTTTGGTGATACAAATGAGATGTAGTGTTTTATCATATCTCCTGGTTCTGTAGTAAAACAATGCTAGACAGAGTAAAAAAGACACAGGACCTAATCTTGCTGCCATTTTCAACATGCCACAAATTGTTGTATTTACATAATAGATACTTTTATTTGTGTAACATGAAGTACTGTTTGCCATTATGAAGGCTAAACGAAAAAGTGTCTGAGCAGTACAGTACTGTAATGTTATTATCTGGTATGGTGAGATTGATAACTGAGAAAGTTTGTTCATTGATTTTAAGTAAAGATAAGATTCCCATATGTGTTGAATAAAAAAACTTAATTTAGATACTTCATACATGCCACATATATCTAAATCTGCAACACTCATCAATTCTCCCGCAGCAGGGGATAACACAAAGGTCGGGCTACATAGGGCTGGTTCTAGGATTGATCTGAGAGTCGGACTCCGCAGTAGACAGGACACACCCATTTCGTAATTCTGATAAAGCTGCTGTAAAAGAGATTCACGTGCATCATCAACAATTTTGTTGAAAAACATGTTGTTTTTTGGAATAAAAAAACTTGGGAAAACTCCACGATAAACGCAATGAATAAGATATCTAAAACACCTCCAAAAGCAACCCAATAACTTGTTTGGGCACCACTTAACTTGTCCTAATTGCATCATCCAGAACATTGTGGTCTTCATGAAATATGAACACAGTAGTGATAACTTCCTATAGTTAATAACTTCCTTCAGATATATTTTCAGAAGTCCGTAACATAGAAATTGTGTATGATTCATGGTACACACTACTTGTTGCTCTGCTTGTGAAAATGATAATCTCCATTCCAATTTGTTAGAATTCACATCAACTTTACTACCAATAGGCACACAGTGGCATTCATTTTTTAGGATTTTTTGTAACACACGTACCGGCGGCCAGGTGTGTCTCTGACATCTGTCAACCCAACTTCCTAATAGTTTGGGCCAAGGAAAAGAGACTAAACACATAGCAGCATCGAATTCAATTGATCCATGGAATCCACTGCTACAAGGACCATTGATTCTTAAAGGTTCAGTATATACCCCAGTCAGCAGCTGTAAATGCACTTCTCTCCACAGACAACTAGATATATAAGCACAGCCATTACAGGGAACAAGACAAGATGTCGTGATTTTGTTTTGTGTTGGTGTCAGGAGACGTAATCTGACGAATCCTGGTGGTGTATCGGAATCTTCCATCAGCAAAATAATATGTTTTGTTGGATCAAAAAGCCGAAACTGGCAGATATCAGTTATTAATTTAAAATTACAATTCCAGAACATTATGTCCCTGTCCGATGCTACCAACCGAACCCCCTCTCTATGACTCCCACTCCCCATCTTCATCATAACAAGTCCTGCTTGATTATGAACAGTTTTCACTATCATCTCCTCCATGTCCAACACGTCCCTTCTGATGGCCTCCTCTGTCGGTGTCCCAATCTTACGACACAGACCAACGTACAGGACCTCTGATAGACTGGAAACATGGTCCATTCTGTACGTTATGTTCATATTATAGAAAAAAAGTTATTATTTTATATCATTTGTGAAAAATGCAACACATCCGTTAGACTTTCAGATATACACAAAGATAAATACATGTAACATTATTGAGTTTCATTATAATCTCTCTACAAATGGTTGACTGTGCCTTTTGACATGTCAGTT
This sequence comes from Saccostrea cuccullata, assembly GCF_032062105.1. NCBI lineage: Eukaryota > Metazoa > Mollusca > Bivalvia > Ostreida > Ostreidae > Saccostrea > Saccostrea cuccullata. Next base: position 28,871 of record NW_026927371.1, on the reverse strand, counting down.
AAAGGGAAATACCAGTCCCCAGAAAAACTTGTTTCGTTTTAGCATTATAACAGTTATTACACTCGTAAACTGAGAGATACAGGTGATTTTTGGTACATGTATATGCATTTATAATTGGGTCGAAGGAAAAGAGAATGGGGGTCCTCAGAGTCGCAGAAATAATTTAAATGTATAGAAATAATAATATTCTTTCATTTAAATATGTTAAATGTGATTCGTCGAGAATGATTTATTAAAAAGTTCTTTTACCCGCTTAATGATGATATGATAAATACATGTATTGCATGTGTTGAGTTACACTCAACAATACGCAGTATTTATATACATATTGTTGATCGGTAAACATGTATGATTTAAATATTTAAATAGATATATATTAAAGACCAGCTACAAGAGCTACATGTATTTATATTCAGCAGCAACCCCTTCAGTTCCCTTATCGTTCTCATCTTTTCACATCTATTGTGAAGTCCAGCTTTACAACTGTGAACGCATTTTTCCTTAAAATTTATGACAGAATATATTTGAATTTTTTTCTTCATTTGGACTTGTCAGGTGTTTATGTTATACTTTTTCTGATATTTTTATCGGGATGTTAGATATTTATATCGTATTTTTCCATTACAATAATTATGACCATAAATTATGTATCCGTAAGACCTATCAGATTGTACAAATGCCACCAAGAGGCACATGAATGGGGAAGAGGAGGTGGCAATGTCTCTCTTTTTAGCTTGATTATATTTATTGCATTATTGATTCTTTAACAGGTCCTGTTTAATGACAGTAAAACAGTTTATATGTGACCACTTTATATCAAATACCGTAGACTAAGTTTCATTGTGAGAAGCTGGAAAACAAGGGCAATTCAAGACAGTGCATGATAAATAAATGGAAAAGAATCAGCAAACGATAGTGAAAATGAAAGCTTCATTAAAGCGTCTGGAAAACTTGTTAAAATTCCCGACGAAATATTCACTGAAATAGGTGACATTTACTGCAACCAATGCTTGTTTAATAGAAAAATGAGAAAGTGAATTTCAATGATAAAAATTTATAATGGGCATCAAAAATGAATACCTTCCTTGCCAACAAAAAATTATACCAACTTATGTACTCATGACGAATTTCAACAAATACTATTTGATGTATGATTGACTTTAAGACGCATATTAAATTTGATAGATATAATTTGGGGCGTAGTTTACTCTGTTTTTAAGAAACATTTGACGGCGAAAAAGCTTATTACTCAAAGATCACCCTTTATTTTGAAAAATGAGTGAAAACGACAGCGTGTACGAATGTCTAAACAATCATTTTAAAATAACAGTAATTGTAGTTATCCACGTTTGTTTGATATTAAAACAGATAATGAAACTTGAATTTAGTGCTTAAAACCCTCAAAACAAAACTTACTATAAGATGTACTTGATAAAAAAAAGCCAAGGTCTGACAAGAGCAAAGGATTGCAAGAGCACAGAGACAGATTTATAAGCAATTTTCTTAAATATTAGTGGTATTGTTGTTTAAATTAGTATTCGGAGAGACAATTTAATTTCTGGAGGAGTCTAGAAATCAAATGTTTTGCAAAAACTCGAAAGGTTAATTAGAGGAAGGACCCATAATCAGGAATCCACTACATTAAATTTCTTCACGACAGCGTCCAAACCCGCACGCCCTTAAGACTAAAGGAGTTTTAGGGATAAACCTAGAGTTTATGTTTTTTCACATTAACAATATTCCCCTTTACAAAATTTAAAAAAAAATTTTTTTGTCCTTTTTTACTTGTTTCTATTTCCAGATGGAAGAAACAAGTCCAAGAATTCACTGGATCTGCCATTTATCGGTATACTAAGGATCATACCCAAAATTGAGTTCTAAAAACAATCAGAAATTGGCTAAAAATGTTACAGACAAGGTTTTAATTAAAAGAGATTAATAAGTTATATTAAATCATGAAGACTAATTCATTGAAAAGGGTCTTTTGCTTCTTTGCGAGCACCGAATACAATATTTATTGAACAGTCCTTGTAATCCACTTGCCCCGTGGGGATCCGGGTTAGAATAGGTCATCAGTACCCCCTTGCCTGTCGTAAAAGGCGACTAAATGGGACGGTCCTTCGGATGAGACCGTATAAACCGAGACCCCGTGTCACAGCAGGTGTGGCACGATAAAGATCCCTCCCTGCTCAAAGGCCGTAAGTGCCTAAATTTGCAGCCCATCACCGGCAATGGTGACGTCTCCATATCAGTGAAATATTCTGGAGAGGGATGTTAAACAGTATACAATCAATCAATCATTATCCACTTAATGTTTTTTGTAGTTTTACAGAATTTCACTTCACCAAAGAAAAATTTAGATGATTTATTATATATATATAAAAACACATCATCAATAAACAGAATATTGACTATTTTTATTCTAGAACTGTCATCCTTGTTTTAAGGTCTTGTGATGACTAACTCCAGATCATTTATATGTATTTAAATATATGTGCATGAAAGTGAAATCAATAGCTTGACGGCAAAAGCCAAATATTATATAATATCTTTTACAATTCATGGTAAGCAAATATGAAATGAATTCGCAGGGGGAATAAGGAAGCATACAAAATTTTCTACCATGGATAAATCAGTGCTGCATTATGACGTCATAGTAGGCAAGATGACGTCAATTTTAGAAATAAAGTTTTCGTAATATTGGTATTTAGCTATGTAATTTAACTCTAGAAAATGATTAGAAACGTGTAAACATTAACAAAAATAAAATGCGTTTATCTTGTTATGTTGTAGCAGTCATTAAGATTGAAATCTATTATCGATGACGTCATATGTGTACATCAAGTAACTCGGAAATTGATTATGTCGTGTAAAGAGAATTTGGCTAAGACGGCATGTTCAAAGATACGTAAAATGGAGTTTAAAAGGAATTATCGGAAATACTGTGTTAAATTCATATGGAGTTCAATTAATTTGACAGGTATGCTTATTTATTCTCATCGATTATATTCTCTTTCGAAGACAGTCAGCTATATTACGTATCCGGGTCGGCCTATCGTCTGTCATTCTTGACCAAAAATGCAACAGAACAACAATAAGCTGGATAATTCAAAACATACGATGAGTAAATATTCAAAGTTTGCGCTAAAACAAACTTGGAAAGTGCTGCTAGAATCCCGAGTTAAACATGGTTGTACGAAAAATCACGATTCATATGTATAAAATTCAAAACAAAGGGTAAGGTTTCGTGCGAATGTGTGGAATAAATATTTTACGGACAAGATAGTGGGATTCTAGCAGCACTTTTTAGATAAAATAGATGTTTTTCAGTTATATTACATACTCAAAGAAATTACCAAACTCCGGGGTATTGTTGTTCTGTAAGCCTTTTTATTAAGGAAAATTTTGCTATTAATAGAAGTCACGTGATACCATGGCGGTGATGCACGTCTTTGCCGTAGACAGGCTGTTATCTGTATGCAAAAGTAAAAAAAAGTTTACGTTTATCAGTGGTTTTGGTAATTTATTAAACTAAATTTTCTTCAAAAAGTCTAAATTTCCCGAGAAATTACTCATATGCTTTCTTAACATACCTGCGTTATCAAAATGTTTAAAGCGTTTCCATCATTACAGAATTAAGATTTAAGAAAGTGGTTACTGGTATTATACGAAATAATGTATAGAATATTCAATTGATGTGGATACTCAATTCCTTTGTAGTTTTCTAGCATTTATTTTGAAGATGCATTCTCAAAATAAATCATAGACAACTAATGGATATTTAAATTCAAGTCTACTTTTGAGGTATATTATCTTCATACAGTTTCGCTTCATCTGTGTCCTTAACAAGTGATGCTTCAATTCCTGATCTACAACTCTTTTAATTGCGATAGAAACCTTGCAAAACATATTTCACACGTGTACATATCTCTGCAATTGTTCTTTAAAACATTCTTTTCTTTTATTTTTATGGTTCTTGACTAAGCGACTCTTCATAAGCTGTAACGCCCCCGAGTAAATATACAACATATGGAAGATTTTAGAATGACGTTTACATATGTGTAACATATTTATGTTTTTGTCAGTAAAATCAACGAGACAGTGTAATATTTTAACAGATAATACTATACTACATAGTACATGTACAACTCAAGTAATAACAATATTACATGATTTGGATTACATTGACATCCAGAAAAAGTTAATTTTAAAACAATGGTCATTCCGAGTTCCTTTAACAGTTCTCAAGATAAAATACATTAATTTCATACTCCTTCAGAATGGTCAACTGTATATTTAAAGGTTTCAGGTACAGGTTTTATAGCAGAAATAAAGTATTTATAATTCTTAAAATTTCATCCGTTTTTTTTAAAAATATATTTTCCCTTACATTATGTTCATGTCTAGCTGCTGCGTCCTGATTCACAGTTCTACAATTACGATAGTAACATTTAGAAACCTATATTTACATGTGTCCATTTTTCTGTAATTGCTGTTTAACACATTTTATTCTAAAATCTGAAGCTTCTTTTATTCTTTGGAATGGGTCCTGTTTGAGCGACTCTTCAAAAGACCGTAAAGCCCCGTGTAAGTCTCCCACAACATGCTGACAGATTCCTAGTATCTGCCAGGATAGGTCTCTGATATGTAAAGGCACAAATGTCCCGTCATCGGAGAGCAGCAGTGTCTGTAGGTCTGTCAGTGACTGTAAACACTGAGATCTATTATCTAGTCTATACTGAGATAACACTGACAACATCTCTACTATAACAAACGGTGATACACTTAAGAATGACTGTCCATTATTCTGACTCACACATTGCTCTACATATAATTCTTCAATATAGGGGGTATTTTCAAATAAACGCACATCCTTAACCCCTGCTATCCTCATTCTTCTAGATAAAGGCAGATTACCTACAGCTTCATTGTATCTCTGCCTATCAACATTACGTTTATACATAATAAAGGATTGTGATAGTCTTTGTTTAGTGATATAAGTTATGTGTAGTGTTTTATCATACCTTCCTGTTCTATAGTAATACAATGCGAAATAAAGTACATCAGACATATATCCTATTCTTGCTGCCATTTTCAACATGCCACAAATTATTGAATCAAAGTTATAGATATTTTTATGTGTGTAACATTTCGCAATGTTTGTAATTATGAAGGCTAAATGAACAAGAGTCTGAGCAGTAAAGTACTGTAATGTTAACAACTTGTATGGTGAGATTGATAACTGAGAAAGTGTGTTAATTGTTTTTAAGTAAAGATAAAAGTCCAATATGTGTTGAATATAAAAACTTAATTTAGATACTTCATTTAAGACACACATATCTATTTCAACAATACTCATGAATTCTCCGTCAGCAGGAGATAAAACAAAGGACGGGCTACTGAGGGCGGGTTCTAGGATGGATCTGAGAGTCGGACTCAGCAGTAAACAGGACACACCCATTCTGTAATACTGAAAAAGTTGTTGTAAGAGAGATTCACGTGCATCACCAACGACTTTGTTTATGAACATGTTATTCCCTGGAATGAAAAAATTAGGAAAAACTCCAAGGTAAACACTTTTAAGAATATATTTTAAACACATCCAAAAACAATCTAATAAGTTGTTTGGGCACCATCTAACTTGTTCTAATTGCATCATCCAGAACATTGTGGTCTTCATAAAATATGAACACAGCAATGGTACCTTTCTATGGTTAATAACTTCCTTCAGATATATTTTCAGAAGTCCGTAACATAGAAATTGTGTATGATTCATGGTACACACTAGTTGTTGCTCGGCTTGTGAAAAAGATAACCTCCATTCCAATTCGTTAGAAGTTGTATCAACTTTACTACTAATAGGTACACAGTGACATTCATTTTTTAGGATTTTTTCTAACACAGATGACGGCGGCCAGGTGTGTCTCTGACATCTGTCAACCCAATTCCCTAATATTTTAGGCCAAGGAAAAGTGGCTAAACAATAAGCGACATCGATTTCAATAGATCCATAAAAACCACTGCTACAAGGACCATGGATTCTAAAATTTGCAATGTTGGAATCTTTATTAATACTGGCCTGAAAGTACCTTTCTCTCCACAGGCGACTAGATATATAAGCCCCGCCATTAAAGAGAACAAGGCATGTTATTGTGAATTTGTGTCGGGCTGGTGTCAGGAGGCGAAGTTTGACGAATCCTTGCGGTGTATCAGAATCTTCCATAATCACAATATCATGTCTTGTTGTATTATAAAACTGGAACTGGGACACGTCAGTTATTAGTTTATACTTACAATTCCAAAACATTTTATCTATATCAGATGATCTCAACCTAAACCCCTCTCTATAACTACCACTCTGCATTACAGCAATTCCTTTATGATTATAAACAGGTTTCATTGTCATCTCCTCTATGTCCATCACGTCCCTCCTGATGGCCACTTCTGTCGGTGTCCCTATCTTACCACACAGACCAACATACACGACCTCTGATAGACGGGGAATGTGCTCCATTCTGTCAATGTAAATAAGTGTTGTTTATATTATAGAACGTAAAGCGATAATTTTGTATCTTTTTTTTTAATTCAATATATCATCACTAATTGATACATACATGTAAAACTATTAGGATGTCTTATATTCTCTCTGCAAATGGCGGTCTGTACGTTATTTAAAGGGAAATACCCGTAAAACCTTGTTTCGTTTTCTTTTTAGCATTATAATAGTTGTTTCAGTCATATACTAAGAGAAATAGGTGACGTGTACGCATGTAGTTTGGTCGATGAAAGAGAGCATGGAAATTTTCAGAGTCGTAGAATTAAAATCAGACGTTGTCCCTGTGTCTTTAATGTATAATAATATAATTCTATGCACAGGTACTTGTGGACAGAGCCGCCCCAACTCCCCAAATATACAAAAATCCAGGTCAAAATATTTTTAAATGTTTTTTTTTTATGAATCATTCTTCTAGTTCACATTTCCAATGTATTCCGTGTGTATAGCAATAAATCACTTGAGTTTACCGAGGTGACCTAAAAAGCAAATAGAAAAGAGGATAACAATTAACAAGGACCTAATGCAGTTCTTTTTTTTAGGACAGAGGAATATTTAGTGATCACGTAAAATCTAGCTAAGTTGTGATACTGGTCCCTGTGATCCACAATAGTAAGACACTCTTTTAATGACCAAGTATATTTTATTTCTTTGACCATATTTTTTTTTTTACCATTATCGTTTTTGTAACAATCAACAATATTTCTAAATTCTTCAGTCAAAAGCTTTGTGTGTCCTTTACATAGTTGAACAACTCGTTTTGACATGTTCCTCTGCTTCCTCTAGCTTCTAAATTATTATATAATTTTTATATATTTTAAATTATACAAACAATAGTTACTTTTAGCATAGTAATTTTTTTTTTTTAAGAAACTTGAATACAAACAAAATATACATTAAAAATTTTAAGAGTTATCGCTCCTACCTTGCAGAGAACAACCTTATATTATGTCTGCATGAAATTCAGGCGCGGATCTAGAAATATTTCAATTGGAAGTTTAAAAGAGGGGGAGGGGGTTGAAGAGGGAAAGAATTGTTATAACGTATGTTTACATATACTAACTTAACTTAAGAGAACACATGAATGAAAGTATCGTTTTTAAATGAGGGAGAACAGTCAGCCTGGGTGAAAATTACTAAATTTGGATTTATACGTAAAATATTTTGACAAAGAAAATAAAATCTCCGAACTCTAAAATAATCCTATTTATTGAAGGGGAAGGAGACTTTGTTACCTTTATATATACCTACATTAGACGTTCAATGAACATTTTCTGTAGTTAAAACACAACAAAAAATTTGGACTTTATTCTTTGTCTAGCAGATCTAATGGAGAAGGGAGTGCAACCCCCCTTACCCCCCCCCCCCCCACCCCGTGGGTCCGCCTCTGAATTCCTAAATTCTTTGATTCCTACAGAGAATGCATATGACTCTTTAGTATGAAAACACGAAGTCAAATGCATAGAACAATAAGTTAAGTGCAATTAAATTTAGGATTAAAAATAATGTGCTTCTTCCCTTTCCAGAATAACATGAGTAAGCTTTAAGACAACTCAAATAAGAGACACGACAATCATGGACAAATAAGGACAAAAAGAGTGGTAAGGAACCAGTCATAATTAATAGGAAGTACGAGAGAAGAGTATCCTTATTTTGTTTTGACTGTTGTTTATACATATATGCAAATGAACCATCTTTTGGCACATATCTCTGAGGAATTAAGGGGGCAGCCCCCCTTTTTCAGACATACTTGAAGTTTTTACTATGAAAAATGTTTAATGAAAGTCCAGTCGATCCACAGGGGCTGGTAACATACTGTATTGGATTTTAAGGAATCTCTATATGTCTCTTATTGTATACATATAGTTATTACGTAAAATCCAATACAGTATGTTACCGGCCCCTGTGAGTCGATCACCCAACTTTTTGTCACAATATACAAAATAGGGCAATGTAGTATGAGTAAGTAAAAATTTGCTTATAAATGTTGGAACTTTGCTCCAACCCCAATGAAAAAAGATATTGCGATTTTGTAAAACTTTCCTTTTCCTTTATATTTCTTGTCAAGTTGTTTCAGATCAGTTACCCCCCCCCCCCCTTCTAATACGATGCTACGTCCCTGATCTTTATGAAGACTGCAAGTGATACATGTAATCATGCTCATGCAGCCATATGATTTTTTCAGGTTTCAAATATTCATGCTTCGTTTATATGTCTTCATTATAAGATAGATTTTTGACATGCTGGGTAGGACGTAAAATTGATGTTATCTTCCCATATTCTCATATCTGTATAATTTATTCATGATATCCGGATTGAACTGTACACTTAAATTGCCACACAAGAAGTGGTATATATGATCTCATGAAACTTTATTATAGTGCCGGTCTACACCATGAACTACTTTATCCTAGCTACAATGCAAACATGCATATTTATTTACGAGTATTTCAGCATGGCTTTTAGAAATATAAGAGGTATTCAAATTAATAGTTTGTCAACAAATAAATAATAGAAATTATTTTGCATCTGCCATCCATCAGCACATGCCTTTAACAAACTCAGGGATTTAATACTGGGTAGAATTGCAAAAAAACAATTGAATTCCTTGAAATTAAAAATTTATGCGTGACCAAATTTAAAGCCGCTTGGTCCGATTGTAATCGCTAAAAAATATATTCATTTTTCTTCTTGAAAAATAATTGTCCATAAATTATTTCAACTTTGGTCAAATTATATCCCCAAAGTCTTTTTCTTTTTAAAGATATCAAAATTCAAAAGTTAAAAAAATAATTTTTGTTAGGTCACACAATAAATAATCCTTTGTTGACATTTGTTGACATTGCGTGAAGTCATCTTCGAAAAAATAAATTTATCGCTTACATGTATAACTCGTGAAGAACAAACCCGAGCATTTTTTCCACAACAAAGTGTACACAGGCAATATTCTAGCCCTCGTTACTAAACCCCCTTTTTTCCTTTATTCTGTAAATATGCATATTAATATAAAAATTACTATGGATTATATTCAATTAATTCCTTAATTTTTAAAAGATAGTTCATGAGTTAGGATTCTACTAATTGAAAAAAATACTCGGGTTTGAAATCTCTTCATTATTAAATATATCCGATAAAGGTATTTTTTTCAAAGGTGACTTCAAAACAGATCTTAACTTCCCGTCAGGAACTGCTGTTTATCAACAAGGTTTTTGGTATATGTTTTCTAAGCAAGGATTGTTGTAATAAACTATTAAATCAATCTTATAATTAATTTTTATATATTATCTATGTAATGACATACTTTCATTGTTAAAGATAATATGTGCCTGTTTCGGATGAAGCGGCTTTAATAAAGTAAGCAAAAAACATAATGATGAAACATGTGGAGATTGAACTTTAAGATAGATTGAAAACTAAATATTCGTGTTTCTTGCTCAAGAACATCATAACTAATTTTATTTCAATCTAAAATCACAAGACTCGTGATCTTGATTGACTAAATCGAAGCATGTTGGGGAAATCTAGTTTCATAAAAAACAAAGTATTACAATGTGTTGTCGTTTTTCTTTAAAATACCATGGAAAAAATTTCTTCCGTTCTAAACTTTACTGTTTTCTATGCCTGCACGTGCTGATTAATTTCAAACCACACTTTTATGAATAATTTACCTGATCCACTATACGTCTCGTTGTAGTCTCATGCACTTAATCTCGTCAGAGCCTCAAGGCCTTCGAATACCTCGGGTATTATACATGTTATTGGTAAACATCGAAAAAAGATTAGAAGAAATGAAGACAACTATTATAACTCAACATTGAAACATGCGTTTTATTCGTGATATTAAACTCTATTTTTGCGCAATACGGCGTGACTGTGTGCTCGCATAAATATTATTCTTGTGTAAATTTGTATTATTTTACTTAGATTATATTGAGCAATGTTCAAAATTTGTAAAAGAAATTGTCTTGCTTATAAAAGATTTAGGTCTTTATCATAAAAATAAGGTGTCGCAAAAAAGTGATTTACAGTATATATGAGGGCTGTTCAATATATTTAAGGGTCAGCTTGGGTATATAACAATTATTGAAATATTCATGCTTGTCGATCCAGTCAATGTGCTTTTTCTTGTAAAAAACATCTAATAATTGACAGCTTAATCAAAAAGTTCATCACTCATCAGAATTTTGTTAAAATATATATATAGCAGATATTTAGGACACAGTGTGTAGATGTGCATATTACCAGGAAATTCAAATTCATTTATTTTTTCCTTGAATTTTTCGCACTTTTTAACTTAGATTTTTGTCTATACCTTTAATATAGAGAAGAACAGTTTGTCAGCGCAACTTCTATTAAACCGCTGCACAGAATTTCGTCAAACTTTGCAGATATTTAGTACACAGTGTACAGATGTGCATATTACCAGGATACCAGGTATTCTGATTCCGTAATTTTCCTGGGGAATTTCAGCACTTTTCAACTTAGATTTTTGGCCATATCTTGAACATGAAATGAACAGGTTTACAACGCAACTCCTCTTAAATTGCTGCACAGAATTTTGTCAAACTTTGCAGATACACTGTACAAGTATTTAGGACACAATGTGTATATGTGCATATAACCTGTAAATTCCAATTCATTTAATTTTTTATGGGACTTTCAGCACTTTGCGTTTAGGGGGAGCTTGAGGTCTGCGAGCTTGTTCACTTTTTCTTTCATCATAGATGTTTTGTTGCAGGTCCCTCTTGGTGATAAAACAAGGCTAGCAAATCTTCCACCACTGAAGAGTGGGGATATTAGGACCCACCTCCAGGAACAGCCTCAGAAATTGACTGCCCTTGACCTACAGCTATCCTCCTTAGGTTTGTTGTGTCATTCATAACTTCATTTTGCAAGATTTATGACTGGTATTGCTTGCAGACATTACAGTAAACCTATATAAACAGTAAAAAGTCTTTAAGGAAGACAGAGTTAACTAAATGTTCTTTTGTTAAATAGTGATGAAATTAAAGTGTTAGATAATATGGACAGAAAGAGATTTTAAAATTCACAAATTATTTATGCCATCAAAAACATTTACAGGTTAGGTGTCAGTGATTGGAATAGCGCGGGGATTTGAGATAGACATAGACGTGACACAGAGAGTTTACACCCCAGGGGCTCTTGGGATTTATCAGAGACCCCTGATGTTGAGGGAGGCCGATGCTTTCCATAGAAAAAGGATATAGAATACATTTAAATACTTTGGAACAAATCTAAACTGCTGCTATCAAAGGGAGAGCGTTTATAATCTGATGTGTGTTACTTAAAATTAAAATGAAAAATTAAACTTATTTCATATACATATACTTTGTATTTGTTTTTACCTCTACAGGTCAGAACCAAAAGAAATTATGGGATGGTAAGGTATCCTTTGTCCGTTCATCTGTCTAGCTATCTGTCTGTCTTTAAAGGGGCTGTTCAAATTTTAAAACTAAAATGTATGAAATTTTTCTTTGCCAAATGGTAGTTAACAGCTTAAGATATAATTTCTGATAATTTAAGTTTTATCTGATGGCTAATTGTTGTTATTTATTAATTGTTTAATTTATTAATTGTTTGTTATTCCAGGCTCCTTAAGTCTGCAAACAATATTTGAAAATGCTGCTCCTGCTACAGTTTTTGTCTGATTTGAATATAACATGACACACAAATAGATACACTATTAAAGATACATGCATGTAATTCTGTGTATCGATTTTTGATTGCAATGAATTGGGTTGCCATAGTTACTATAAGTAGCAATTTTTGTGAAATAATTTAAAATGCTACTTTTCCTACAGTTTTGGTCTGATTTTAATATAATGCAGCATGCATGTAGAGAGCATGCACAGGAAAGCTAAAACTTAGAAGGAAGAATCGGCGTGTTGAGTAGCATCTAATTCGTTAGAATCATGACCCACTGGGGTAAGGACAGGGCCACAATAAGGAATCCCATTTTACATTGTTTTACACTGAATTACATATGAACAATAAAAAAATTTAATCTTTTCAAGAACCACTGGACAAAAAAAGCTGAATCTTATGTGGAAGCATCCTGAAGTAGTGTATATTCTACATTTTCCACATTATGACATCAGCGGAGGGTGGGGTCACAATAGGTATTACAAGGCAGAAATTTGGTAAATAACAGCATGGCCAGTTTTACGGTACTCAGGTGAGAGATGTGGCCCATGTTTCTATTGATTCTTCCTTTGTTATAAGTACAAACCAGTAGAGCTACAGCGTCGACAAAGACGTCTATTCTTAATAATCTAAATGTAAAACACTTAAAAATTTCTTTGTGTTTTTACAGAATTTTACTTCACAATAGTAAAATGTTAGGTGAAACATCATCAGTGAACAGTATAATGCCTTTTTTTACAGAACTGTAAATCTTAATTGTTTTAAGTCCTGCATTGATAACCTCTAGATTATTTAGACGTATTAAAATATGTACATGAAATAAACACTATAGATCTGCAAGATAGAGTAAGATCAATATATCTCGACGACAAAAGCCGAAAATTATGGAGTATTTTTTACAATTTTTGGTTTGCAAATATGAAATGAATTGTCAGAATTTTTGAAGAGTTTTTATCATTACAAAGTTAATATTAAAGAAAGTGGTTATTATAAGAAATATTGGAGGAAATATTCAGTTAATGTGATGCATAATTCCTTTGTAGTTTTACAGCATTTAATTTTTAAGATGCATTCTCAAAATATACATTAAAATCATATTATAGAAATTTAAGTTGAAGGTGTTTTTATTACCATCATACAGTTACGTTTTGTCTGTGTCCTTTACATTTATATAAAACAAGTGACTTTTCAATTCCTGATCTACAACACTATAAATAACGATAGAAACATTGTAAAACATATTTCACATGTTTATAGTTCTTTGTAATTGTTGTTTAATACATTCTATTCTAAAATCTGCAGCTTCTTTTATTTTGCTATATGGTTCCTGTCTAAGCGATTCTTCATAAGACTCTAAAGCCCCGTTTATGTCTCCTACAACTTGCTGACAGATTCCTAGTATCTGCCAGGATATGTCTCTTAAATATAGAGGAACGTATCTCCCATCATCATACAGCAGCAGTGTCTGTAGGTCTGTCAGTGACTGTAAAGACTGGGATATATTACCCAGTCTATAGTGAGATAACACAGACAACATCTCTACCATAACAAACGGTGATACAATTAAGAATGTCTCTCCATTTTGTTGACTCACAAACTGCTCTAAACATAATTCTTCAATACAGGGGATATTTACAGATAACTCCACATCATTCACCCAGGTTTTCTTCATTCTTCTGGACAAAGACATATTACCTACAGCTTCATTATACCTCTGCCTATCAAAAGTACCATAAATAATAAAGGATTGTGATAGTCCTTGTCTAGCGAGATACATGATGCGTACTGTCTTATCATACCTCCCTGTTCTATAGTAATACATTGCTAGATAAAGTAAATGAGACACGTACCCTAATCTTGCTGCCATTTTTAACATGCCGCAAATAATTGTATCTGAGTTATAGATAGTTTTTTGTGTACAACATGAAGTACTGTTTGCCATTAGGAAGGCTAAACGAACAAGAGTCTGAGCAGTACAGTACTGTAATGTTAATAACTGGTATGATGAGATTGATAACTGAGATAGTGTGTTCATTGATTTTAAATAAATATAGGATTCCCAAATGTGTTGAGCAGAAAAATCTTTGCTCAATATTTCTAACATGCCACACATAACTAAATCTGCAACACTTATAAATTCCCCCTCAGCAGGAGATAACATAAAGGAGGGTCTACAGAGGGCTGGTTCTAGGATTGATCTGAGAGTCGGACTCAGCAGTAAACAGGACACGCCCATTCTGTAATACTGGTAAAGCTGTTGTAAGAGAGATTCACGTGCATCATCTTCAACTTTGTTTATGAACATGTTATTCTGTGGAATGAAAAAATTAGGAAACGCTCCTTGATAAACACAATGAAGAAGATATTTTAAACAAATCGAAAAACAATCCAACAAGTTGTTTGGACACCATTTAGCTTGTCCTGATTGCATCATCCAGAACATTGCGGTCTTAAGGAAATATGAACACAGTAATGGTTCCTTTCTATTGTTAACAACTTCCTTCAGGAATATTTTCAGAAGTCCGTAACATGAAAATTGTGTATGATTTATAGTACACACCAGTTGTTGTTCGGCTTGAGAAAATGATAATCTCCATTCCAATTCGTCAGAAGCCATATTTACTTTACTACCAATAGGCATACAGTGACATTCAGTTTTTAGGATTTTTTCTAACACAGGTACCGGCGGCCAGGTGTGTCTCTGACATCTGTCAACCCAACTTCCTAACAGTTTAGGCCAAGGAAAATTGGCTAAACAGTGAGCTTCATCGAATTCAACAGATCCTACACAACCACTACTACAAGGACCATGAATTATGATATTTTCAGAGTGGAAACGTTCATTAATCCTGTTCTGAAAATAGTGTTCTCTCCAGAGAAGACTAGATAGATGAGGTCCACCATTTAAGAGAACAAGGCATTTTATCGACACTGGTGTCAGGAGGCGCAGTTTGACAAATCCTGGCGGTGTATCAAAATCTTCCATGAGCACAATAATGTGTTTTGTTGTATTATAAAACCGAGACTGCGAGATGTCAGTAATTAGTTTATAATTGCAATCTTAGAACATTGCATCCCTGTCAGATGATTTCAACCTAAATCCCTCTCTATGACTCCCACTGTACATTATAGCACAGCCTCTGTGATTATGAAAAGGTTTCTATATCATCTCTCTCTCTTATGTCCATCACATACCTTCTGATGGCCACTTCTGTCGGTGTCCCTATCTTACGACACATACCAACATACAGGACCTCTGATAGACGAGGAATGTGTTCCATTCTGTAAGTGTAAATAAGTATTGTTAATATCATAGAAAGTAAAGTAATAATTTTGTATCATTTTCTTTTAGAAATTTAATATATTATGACTGATAGATACATACATGTAACACTATTTAGGTTTCTTATATTCTCTCTGCAAATGACGGTCTGTACGTTATTTAAAGGAAAATACCCGTAAAACCTTGTTTCGTTTTCTTTTTAGCATTTATAATAGTTATTACAGTCATAAACTAAGAGAAATAGGTGATTTTTTGTACACGTATACGCATGTAGTTGGGTCGATGAAAGAGAGAATCGAAATTTTCAGAGTCGCAGAAATAAAATCAGACGTTGTCCCTGTGGCTTTAATGTGTCTTTTATAATATACTTTTATGTACATGTACTTGTGGACAGGACCCCAACTCCCCGAATAAACAAACCCAGGTCAAAATATTTTTTTAATGTTTTTCATAAATCATTCTTTTAGTTCACACTTCCAATGTATCCCATATGAAGAACAATAGATCACTTGAGTTTTCCCAGGTGACCTACATGTAAAAAAGCGATAGAAGTGATCACGTTAAATCAAATCGGGGTCTCCCCACTGGTGCGAAGGTTCACTATACAAGGGCCCACTAGTCCGACTCAGAAAAAAATAGAAATTTAATATTTACATATTTTCTATATTTTCAGTCTTTGTCCGAGATAAAGTTACAAATAGTAAATGTACTTTATCTCTACATAAATCTACTGGTTCATCGATAAGCGCGGTTAAAAAGAAAATCACGTGCGGGGCGGGACAAATAAACAAATAAACGGGCTTACGTAGATTTGCGAAAAAAGAAGATCATTCTGACTTAGATAATATGTTCCTGATTATTGTAGATCCACACAGAACTGACACCCGAGGAACTGAAGCTCATCCTCCCTACTCGTAAGATTGTCCCCCATTGTTATTTACTGAAACCTGACCATACAGTGTTTATCACTGGACTAGGATGATTGACTATGTAGTGGTACTAATTAGAAAATTAATGTGATGATCATAAAACTGCCATTTCTCTTCTTTGATTTCCTAATCTTGCTACAGTTTTTTCAAAATGTAATTTTTAAGTATCTAATATATTGTTGTTATACCCCCATGCAACAAGCTGCGTGAGGTATAATGTTTTTGACCTGTCCGTCAGTCAGTCCTGTTTTTCTTTGTCAGCTCAACTCCTCATAAACCGCTGCACAGAATTTGGTCAAACTTGGCAGATATTTAGGACACACTGTGTGCATATTACCAGGAAATTCCTATTCCTTTGTTTTTCCCGGGAATTTCCGTACTTTCACACTTAGACTTTTGGCCATATCTAATATACAGATGTACAGTTTGTCAGCGCAACTCCTCATAAACCGCTCCACACGGAGTTTCTTCAAACTTGGCAGATATTTAGAACACATTGTGTAGAAGTACATACTACCAGGGACTACCGATTCCTTTATTTTTCCATGGAATTTCAGCTCTTTATCTTTTGGGGGAGCGTGGGGTATGTGCGCTTGCTCATTTTTTCTTTCATTTTATGTAACAACCCCCCCCCCCCCCACACACACACACACAAAAGGGTTGTTGATTTTGTAAATCTGAGGAAACATTTTACTTTTGCAAAGTTTTTTGAAATACAATTTATTTTTTACTTTCAACAACATTTTTCTGAATAATTATAACATAAACATTTAGTTTGATGACAGGGAAACCAAGATGTAATGTTGGCGATTTTCATCAGTTCTAAACTTCCTGTGTATGTGATGCCTATTAATGAAGCAGAAGAGTTCTATCACAACAACATTGGGACATACTGTAAACCAACTTTTATTCGCGACGGCTTTATTTTGCGATTAACTAGAGATAAACTAGTTCGCGACGATTAATTTTCGCGATGAAGACTTTTTGGATCTGTAGTTAATAGACAAATACTCTTAAAGAACCGGTTCGCGGCGAGAAATATTCGCGAAAATTTCTCGCACGCGAATAAAAGTTGGTTTACAGTATGTACTGGGGGTAGGTATCTCAGATTCAAAATTAAACTGTCAGGAGAATCAGGAATTTATGAATGATATTTTAAAACTGGGTAAATCAGGTACCTATCCCTTTCTGTAAAAATGTCAAAATTTCCGATATATGCATGACATGCCAACATACACTCATTTTCATAGATGTTCTGTTGCAGGTTCCTCTTGGTGAAGAATCAAAGCAAGCAAAGCTTCCACCACTGAAGTGTGAAGATATTCAGATCAACGTCCAGGACCACCTTCAGAAATCAGCTGTCCTTGACCTACAGCTCTCCTCCTTAGGTTTATTATGTAATACATAACGACAGTATGCAAGATTTATGAATGGTATTGGTTGTTGACATTACAGTAAACCTATTTAACTAGTAAAAAGTCTGTATTAAATTTTCATTTGATAATTAATTATAACATTTTTAGAATGTATTCAGGGAATCACTGTCTAATTAGTTGAGTATACTAGGGCATCAACGATAGTTGGAAACATGGGGTATTGCATAATGGGCGAAGCATTTCCAACTATCGTTGATGACCCTGGCATACTCTACTTACTAGACAGTGATTCTTTATATTTCCATTTCATTGTGAAATAAAATTGAAGATTTTGATTTTAAAAATGTGTTTTAATTAATTTAAATTTGCACAAGGTCTCTTATGTCATGAAGACAAACACACAAGATTTACATGCACATTTGGGCCTCCTAAGCTCCTGATGTATCGCTTGTGGAAATTTACATGCTGGAAAAATGATCAAGAAATCAAATTCATTAACTTTCAAAGAGTTATCACAGAGAAAACAAATAGAAATGGAAATATTAGATGATATAGAAACAAAGAGATTTTAAAATTCACGAATTAATTATGCCATCAAAAACATTTACAGGTTGGGTGTCAGTGATTGAAATGGCTCCGGGATTTGAGATAGACATAGAGTGACACTGAGAGTTTACATCCCAGGGGCTCTTGGGATTTATCAGAGACCCCTGATGTTGAGGGAGGCCCATGCTTTCAATCTAAACTGCTGCTTTCAAAGGGAGAACGATTATGATGTAATGTGTGTTACTTAAAATAAATAGGAAAAGCTTATATATATCTCTGGTATTTTTTTTCGAATGATGAATATGTAAATCACTTTAAAATCTCTTTTCGATGAACAGAATAATGATCCTTTGTTAAGTTTCTTTGTGTGACTAGTTTTACAGTAAAACTCGGTTATAGCGAAGTCCTCGGGACCTGTGAATTTAATTCGCTATATCCGTAATTCGTTGTATCCGTATAACGAATTGGCAATATGCACGTTTTCCTACAAGTAATGCAACCGAATAAGGTAGGGAAACAATTACTACAAAACATACGGTGACTTTATAAGGTTTTCATTACAAATTTCATTTGCAAATACTTAAAAAAATAAAATCAGTTCAATATATAAACACCTCTGAGATTTTTTAAAATTCGTTATAAAGGTGCAAATTTTTATCGTTTTTACCCATTACGGGACTCAAAATCGGTTCTCTATATCCGTAAATTCGCTATATCCGAGTTCGTTATAACCGTAAAATTTTACAAAGAATTGTTAAGAATTTTGTCGGGGACCCCGAGACACTTCGCTATATTCGTGAATTTGCTATATCCGTGCTAAACGAGTTTTACTTTATAGCAATCCGTCTAAAATTAAAGAGGAGTATCTCATTGAAAGAATCTCTCAGAACATATCTATTCATAGTACCCATGGAAAAACTATTCATCAAAGCCATATTTGGCCTGTTGACCTTGACCTTGGAGTTTGACCCACTTTAACACAAAAATTTCAACTTTTACTTTGGCCATATCTTTTGTATCAGTTGTAACCAGGACATTCATACTTCACATATATATTTTTGTGGCAAGACCTTTCATTGGATACCAGCAACTTTGACCTTTTAACCTTGATCTTAGAGATATTCATACTTGTAAACAAAACTTTACTCTTGGCCATAACTTTTGAACGGTAAGGGATAGGGCTTGCATACTTCACATATGCAATCCTTGTGAAAAGACCCTTCATTGGATACCAAGAACTTGACCGTATGACCTTGACTTGAAGTGTGACCTACTTTAAAAAAGCAAACCTTGATCATAACTTTTAAAGGGTTAGGGCTAATGCTTTTATATTTTAAATATTTAATTCTTGTGACAAAGACTTTTATTTGATAGCAAGACTTTTGACCCTTTGACTTTGACCTTGAAGTTTGACCTACTTTAAAAAAGATTAACCTTGGTCATAACTACTTAGCGGCTAGGGCTAGGGCTTCAATACTTTACATATGTATTGTATGTGGTAAGACCTTTCATTGAATACCAATTCCCTTGACTTTTAAACTTAAAGATTTTGTACTTTTAACCTTGGCAATAACTTTTGAACACAAAGGGCTATTGATCTCATACTTCACCTATATAATCCTTCTAAGAAGACCCTTCATCGGCTACCAAGAACCTTGACCTTGACCTTGGAATTTGACCTACTTTTAAAAAAGAAAACTTTGACCATTCTTTTTAAAGGGTTAGGGTCAGTGCTTTCATACTTTTCATTTTTAATCTTTGTGACAAGACCTTTCGTTTGATAGCAAGACCTTTGATCTTGACCTTGAAGTTTGACCTACTTTTGAAAAATTTCTAACCTTGGCCTACTTTCATATTTCACAATTGTATTTCCAGTAAGAATACCCTACTTTTGGTACCAATATCTTAAATTTGCATTGAAGAAAATTTTAATCACTGCTATTTTGCCATACTGGGGCGTCAGTGTTTCACAAACACATCTTGATTTATTTTTAAAGTTTTGTGAAGATGTTTTCTCATTATATAAACATGTCATAAAGATTTCCAGTCTACTTTGAGTTGAGGGCATATTATCTTTATACAGTTATGTTTTATCTGTGTCCTTAACAATTTTTCCAAACAACTGTTGATTCCAGTTCTACAACTCTTTAAATAACGAAAGAAATACATGTATAGATAAATATTATTTTCACATGTACACATATCTCTGTAATTGTTGTTTAACACATTCTATTCTATAAGCTGTAGCTTCTTGTATTCTGTTGAATTGTACATGTTTGGGCGACTCTTCAAAAGACTCTAAAGCCCCGTGTAAGTCTCCCACAACATGTTGACAGATTCCTAGTATCTGCCAGGATATGTCTCTTAGATATAAAGTCACATGTGTCCCATCATCATAGAGCAGCAGTGTCTGTAGGTCTGTCAGTGACTGTAAACACTGAGATCTATTACCTAGTCTATAGTGAGATAACACGGACAACATCTCAACCATTACAAACGGTGGTACAATTAAAAATGGCTCTCCGTTTTGTTGACTCACAAACTGTTCTAAACATAATTCTTCAATAAAGGGGATATTTTTAAATAAATACACATGGTCTACCCAGGCTATCTTCATTCCTCGAGACAAAGGTAGATTACCTACAGCTTTATTGTATCTTTGCCTGTCAAGAGTTTCACCATACATTATAAAGGTCTGCAATAATCTCTGTTTAGTGATAAATGTGATATGTAGCGTTTTATCAAATCTCCCAGTTCTATAATAATATAATGCTAGATAAAGTAAATAGGACAGAGGACCTAATTTTGCCGCCATTTTCAACATGCCATAAATAATTATATCTAAGTTATAGATATTTCTATGCATGCAACAAGAAGTATCATTTGCCATTATGAAGGATAAATGAACAAGAGTCTGAGCAGTACAGTACTGTAATGTTAATAACTGGTATGGTGAGATTGATAACCGAGAGAGCGTGTTAATTGATTTTAAATAAAGATAAGATGCCCATTTTTGTTGAGGAGTAAAAGTTAAATTACGCAATTCATTTATGCCACATTTATATAATTCTGCAACACTCATAAATTCTCCCTCAACAGGGGATAACACATAGGACGGGCTACTGAGGGCTGGTTCTAGGATTGATCTAAGAGTCGGACTAAGCAGTAGACAGGACACGCCCTTTCTGTAATACTGATAAAGCTGCTGTAGAAGAGATTCATGTGCATCCTCAACAACTTTGTTTATGAACATGTTGTTCTTTGGAATAAAAAAGTTAGGAAAGTCTCCACGATAAACACAATGGAGAAGATATTTAAAACACATCCAAAAGCAATCTAGTAAGTTGTTCGGGCACCATCTAACTTGTCCTGATTGTATCATCCAGAACAATGTGGTCTTCATGTGATATGAACACAGTAATTTATCTTCCCAGCAG
The DNA here is from genome assembly GCF_032062105.1 of Saccostrea cuccullata. Taxonomy (NCBI): domain Eukaryota; kingdom Metazoa; phylum Mollusca; class Bivalvia; order Ostreida; family Ostreidae; genus Saccostrea; species Saccostrea cuccullata. The sequence continues at coordinate 7,083 of NW_026927371.1, read as the reverse complement.
TTGATAACTTCCTTCAGAAATATTTTCAGTAGTCCGTAACATAGAAATTGTGTATGATTCATGCTACACACTAGTTGTTGCTCGGCTTGAGAAAATGATAATCTCCATTCCAATTCGTTAGAAGTCGCATCAACTTTACTACCAATAGGCACACAGTGACATTCAATTTTTAGGATTTTTTCTAACACAGGTATTGGCGGCCAGGTATGCCTCTGACATCTTTCAACCCAATTTCCTAATAGTTTAGGCCAAGAAAAAGTAGCTAAACAATGAGCTTCATCAAATTCAAGAAGTCCAAAGAAACCACTGCTACATGGACCATGGATTCTGATATTTTTACTGTAGGAACCTTTCGTAATCTTGTCCTGAAAATATTTTTCTCTCCACAGACGACTAGATAAATAAGTCCCACCATTAAAGAGAACAAGGCATGATATCAGAACTGGTGTCAGGAGGCGCAGTTTGACAAATCCTGGTGGTGTATCAGAATCTTCCATAAGTAAAATGATATGTTTTGTGTTATAATAAAACTGAGACTGGGAAATGTCAGTTATTAGTTTATAATTGCAATGCCAGAACATTGAATCCCTGTCAGATGATGTTAACCTAAATCCTTCTCTATAACTCCCACTTTCCATTATAGCACAGCCTCTATGATTATGAACAGGTTTCCTAATCATCTCATCCATGTCCAACACGTCCCTTCTGATGGCCACTTCTGTCGGTGTCCCTATCTTACGACACAGTCCAACATACAGGACCTCTGATAGACGAGGGATGTGATCCATTCTGTCAGTGTGAATAAGTATTCTTAATATCATAGAAAGTAAAGTAATAATTTTGTAAGTTTTTTTTTTAGAAATTCAATATATCTGTGAGATTCTAAAATAAAACATGACTTATAGATACATACATTTAAACACTATAAGGGTTTCTGATATTCTCTCTGCAAAATGGCGGTCTGTACGTTATTTAAAGGGAAATACCCGTAAAACCTTGTTTCGTTTTCTTTTTAGCATTTATAATAGTTATTACAGTCATAAACTAAGAGAAACGGGTGATTTTTTGTACACGTATACGCATGTAGTTGGGTCGATGAAAGAGAGAATCGAAATTTTCAGAGTCATAGAAATAAAATCAGACGTTGTCCAAGTGTCTTTTATAATATACTTTTATGCACAGGTATACGTACTTGTGGACAGGACCCCAACTCCCCAAATATACAACCCCAGGTCAAAATATTTTTTAATGTTCTTTTTTCATTTTAGTTCACAGTTCCATTGTATTACATATGGATAACAATAGGTCACTTGGGGTTTACCAAGGTGACCTACCTGTAAAAAGGCAAAGGAAGTGATCCCGTAAAATCGGTGTCTGCGAAGGTTCACTAATCCGAGGATCCACTAGTCTGATTGAAAAAAAATACGGATTTTATATTTACATATTTTTTACATTCCCAGTCTTGTCCGAGATATAATTACAAATAGTAAATGTACTTTATATTTACATAATTCTAATGGTATTTCGCGATAGGCGCGAAATCACGTGCGGGGCGGGACAAATTGAGACGGAAGCGGGGCCTACAGCACGTGGATTTGCGGAATCAAGAGCATGTAAATAAAAGGAAAAACTGCAGGGTTCTCCATGACCTGTTTTACTGTGTTGCTCCCGACACAGTAAAATTTTCTCCGACACAGTAACGATTCAAATTTTATGCATGCATTGGTTTTCACACTTCCATGTAAGGGTTAATTGGTAGTTTCAATAAAATACATTGTATTGTTTTTAAAAAAAAATATTAAAATAATTGTCTTTTCTATAGAGCCACGCGGCTTTAGAATTATTTTAGCACTGTAAGTTAGACATAACATCATATCGAAGTCACTTAAATGATGTAAAAAAATTGCTTAATATTTTGAACATGTTCAAGGAACTCCTAAAATATTTTACTGTTCTGACGTTTCTTTTTTTTTATATATATAATGTGATAACTCGATTAAGAAAACTGATAAATAATCTCGGCAAATTTAATTTAAAAAATGTTAAGTAATATGAGTAAGTTAGTAAGTAGTAAGTTAAGTGTATGACCATACCATTTGTGTAACTAATTAGCGATTTTTAAATAAGTGTGTGCATGTATTCTTTTGTAATTTTCATAAATAGTGATTTAGTTGTGAATTTGATCGCGAAAATATCGCGAAATTTTAGTTCTTCGTGTTAACTCTGCAACACAGTAACATTTCAAATGATGGAGAACCCTGAACTGTCAGGTTTTCGGTTTCATGACGATTATCAATCGACTGGCTTGCGTGATAATTTTATGCATAAACACGCTGGCCTAATATCTGTTGAGGCATGCAAAGAAATCCAGCAATAGAGTCAATAAAAGTGTGATGGTGTCAATCACTCATATTTCTTTAATGCTACATGTAGCAAAACAATTAACGGCAGCAGATCCATTTATTCTGGCAGTGCTCAAGTTAGAGATTACTAAACTTTTACCCCCAGGAAGTAGCTTTCTATGCCCTAAGGAATGGTTCGTGTCAAAAACATTTACATAATGTATTTATTTTTAAAGCACTGTATGCAAATTTCAACTGCCACAGTTTCCAAAATTGTAAAAATAGAATGGAAGGATTTTTTTAATCAAAAGAAAAAAAAAGAATAATTATATACATAAGAACTATTGTTGACAAAGTTAATATTCTATAAATTTACTTTTTGATCCTACATATCTTTTGAGTTTCCCTTAGCAAAACTTGGACAGTTCCATTATATTCATACGGGAGGCGAGGGTATCATTAAGTGAGCTCATTGCTAACAGTACTCTAGTTTTCATTAGTTTCACTAACACAACAACTAATTCTTCGTGCTTGATGGTAATTGAAAAAGGAAGATTTTTTTTTAGATTTACCTGTTTTAGTGTCAACTGCACTCTTATGAGCATCCAACCCACAATTTATCTATATTGTTCATATTGCATTTTTAGAATAAATCGAAAAATCGACTTTACAATTATAGAGGCATATACAGATAAAAAATAAACAATCATTTTAGGTACTTCCTTCTTCTTTTTTTTTTTGTTTATGTAAAAAGGGACCTCGGTTTTTAAGGTCTAATTCGAAAGAACCATTGTAAACGGTAACTACCGGTATATAGGTTATGGACTTCCTCTACGTTAACACCTTAAAAATGACACATCTCAAGAGTCGAACCCAGGCCCAATCACATCTAGCAAGCACTAGATACCACAAGGCCACCTTGACCGCTCACCCGTGGAGAAAGAACTATTTGAGATGCAGGAATATGCAGAGTATAGGAAGGACGTTTCAAATCTTATCAATAATTTTTATTCGCCGTATTTTGTGGTCCGAAATTCAACCCAAAAATTCAGGAACCTGTTAAAAATTTACGGTCTTATTTAGGTTTTTGGACTAATGAGCCTTCGGACTAGTGGACCTTTGGATTAGGGAACTTTCGGACTAATGGGCCTTAGGATAAGTGGGCCTTCGGACTAAAGGGCCTTCGGACTAGTGGACCTTCGGACTTCTAGTTAACCTTCGGACTAATGGGTCTTCGGACTAGTGAACATTCGGACTATTAATGGTTCTTCGGACTAGTAAATTTTCGGACTAATGGGTCTTCGGACTAGTGAACCTCCGGATTGGTGGACCGTGATCGTAAAATCGATCAAAGCTGTGCTTCTGGTCCCTGTGATCCGCAACAGTAAAGGTCCTTATATTTTACTTCTTTGACAATATTTTTTTACCGTAATCATTTTTCTAATAGTCAACAATATTGTCTTATAGAGACATCAAAGACAAAAACTTTGTGTGTCCTTTACACATTTGAACAACTCATTCTGACATGTTTTTCTGCTTCCTCTAGCTTCTAAATCAGTAAAAGATACCAAATCTCAGATATAGCTACTTTTAGCATAGTATAATTTTTAAGGCAACTTGAAAAAAGACAAAATATACATTAATGATTTAAAGAGTTATTGCTTCTATCTTGCTTAGAAGCAGATTTGTTAAGAAAATTTCGATCGGTAGTCTGAAAATTTGGGGGGGGGGGGGGTTAAGAGGAATGAGTTGTTTTAACGTACGTTTACATATAGTTAAACAACTTAATAGGATACCAGGATGTAGTATCACACGAAATCAAATGAATAGTACACAACAAGTTAGGGCATAGACCTAAAACGAAGGGGTTTTAGGTCTATGGTTAGGGCAATCAAATTGAGGATTCAAATGTGATTCTTCCCTTTCCTGAATAAAATGATTACAGGTAAGCTCTAAGACAACTTAAATAAAAGACAGGAATATCATGGACAAAATAGGGCAAAAAGAGTGTTAAGGAACCAGTCATAATTATTTTAAACTAGTTAATAGGACGTGCGAGGTAAGAGTCACCTAATTTTGTTTTGATTGTAACAGTTATTTATATATAAATGCAAATGGACCGTCTTCTGGCACATATTATTGGGGAAGGGGGCAACCCCCCCCCTTTTTTCAGACTTACATGTAATTTTTTACTGTATAAAATGTTCAATGCAAGTCCGGTCGACCACCCAAATTTTTGTTGCAGCATTCAAAACACGGCAATGTAGAATCTTTTAGTAAAATAAATTGCTAATAAAAGTTTTATCTCCCCCCCCCCTCCCTCCCCGAAATAAGATATTGCGATTTTGTGCAACTTTCCTTTTGTTTTTATCAAGATAATTCCGATGAGTTTTTTGCCCCTCCCCCTAATCTTTAACGATGCTTAGTTTCTGAATGTGTTTATGAAGACTGCAAAGTGACATTCATGCTCAGTCATATGATTTTTTTCAGGTTTCAAATTGTTATGCTTCCTTTATATGCCTTCATTATAAGCTAGATTTCTGACATGCTGGGTAGGACATAAGATTGATGTTATCTTCCCATATTCCTATATCTGTATATAATTTATTCATGATATCCTGACAGAGCTTTACACCTAAATGGCTACACAAGAACTGGAATATATATGAATTCATCAAAACTTTATTATAGTGCCAGTCTACACCATGAGCTACTTCATCCTAGCCACAATGCAAACGTCCATATTCATAAATATTTATTTCAGCATGACTTTTAGAAAAATTAGAGGTATTCAAATTGATAGTTTGTCAACAAATAAATAATAGAAATTACTTCGCATCTGCCATCCATTTGGTGGCATATTTATTTTTGTAGTGCCATCTTTTTGTTGTATACCTACTGTTTTTATATTTTTTGCAAATATTTATCTCATAATTCTGTAAATTGAGGGGATCAGTATATTAATATGTATTTGTGCGATTACCTCTTGATCTGACCCCCTATCATGTGATGAATATATTTTTTTTTCTTATTTTGTCATTTCAATAAATGACATATTTCATCTCAACATAATTTTATTTGATTATATCTCAGCAAAAACAGAGCTGCGGTGAGATTGTGCAGCATGAGGAATCATAAGTAAACTCAGAGATTGAAAAAAGGCAGAATTGAAAAAAACAATTCAATGCCTTGAAATTAGAAAAATTATGCAAGACAAAATTTAATACAGTAAGCAAAACCTTTAGGATGAAACAGATGGAGATTGAACTTTAACAAAGATTGCAAACTAAATATTCGTGTTACTTGCTCAAGAACATCATAACTAATTTTATTTTAAACTAAACTCACAAAACTCGTGGTCTTGGTTGACTCAATCGAAGAATGTTGGGGAAATTTAGTTTCCTAAAAACAAAGTACATGTATCATTGTCTTTTTCTTGAAAATACCATGGGAAAATATTCTTTCATGCTAAACTTTATTGTTTATTGTTTATAAAGCCTGCACGTGCTAATCAATTCCAAACCACACTTTCGTGAATAATTTACCTGATCCATCATACGTCTCGTTGTAGTCTCACTTAATCTCGTCACAGCTACAAGGCTCGGGTATTATACATGTAATTGGTGAACATCGAAAAAAGATTATAACAAATGAAGACAACTACCGGGTATTATAAACTTAAGATTGAAACATACGCTTCATTCGTGATAACTTTATTTTTGCGTAATTAGGCGAGATTGCGTGCTCGCAAAAATATCATTCTCGTGTAAATTTTTGTATTTATTAATTAAGATTATATTGAGCGCGATGTCCACAATTTTAATAAAAAAATGTCTTGCTTATAAAGGATTAACGTCTTTATCACGAAAATAACGTGTCGCGAAAAACGTGATCTGCAACAATGTATCGAGATAGTCATTGACTCTTGATAAGCGAGACAAAATTTTGGCAAATTGTGGTTATTGCTCTATATAATCTTAAGGAATACTATTATACGCGAGAATTAAATTTTCGCAAGCACACTGCCTCGCGTAATTGGGCGTAAATAAAGTTCTCGCGAATAAAAAGTGATTTACAGTATATACGAGGGCTGTTCAATAAATAATGTCATCGGTTCTCGGAAAGAAACAAAAACACTTTTTAATAATTTAGTCCTAATGATTTAAATATTATCTTTCATTTAAAACACATGCAACATTTTCTCTCAAATTCGTGACTGTTTTAGAACACATTTTTCTGTATGGCCCTTCGTATTCTTGAACATGGAAGAAGATCCTATGATTTCCTGGACCTGTTTCTTCTTTCTGAAAGCTGTTTTTTTTTTTTCAAGTTTTGAAAATGAAACAAGTCAGAGAGTGAAAGATCTGCCGAATCTTGTTGGTATGACAAAACATTAACATTCCGTTATTTCCAAAACTCCTTTTATTTATTTAACTCACATTGCGTATGGGTTCGGACGCTGTCATAAAGAAGTAATGTAGTTGATTCCTGATTCAGGTTGCTCATAAATATTTCGACTTTTTTAAGCAAAAAAAATTTGCATTCTAGACTTCTTCAGAAATTGAATTGCCTCCCCAAATAAGAATTTGTAAAATAAGATCACTAATATTGAAAAAAAAATGGCAAAAGTTTTTGTGCTTTTGCAGTTCTTTGCTCTTCTCAGACCCTGGCCGTTTTTGATTAGTGCATCTAATTGTAAATTTGTTTTATTAGGGTTTAAACCAATGGATTCAAGTTTCAC